>NC_050455.1:23834952-24112496 GCF_903995425.1 Onychomys torridus | reverse complement strand
AAAGCAGGTAAATCCAGTGCTGGAGAATGAATCTGGGGCCTAGGCAAGCACTCTACCATTGAACCAAACTCCCAGTCGCAACCTGATAGATTAAAAGAAATAAAAGTGGCTAACTCTCACCAATTACACAGCATGTTTCTACTCGGTATTTATCAATTTCACAGAGGTTATGGGCCAGGTAACTCAATTCAGACTTCATGCTCTGGGGAGAAAAAAGAGGAAGACCACGTAAGCCGGAAAAACCACCCTCAACTTATTTTTTCTTTAGCTAATGCAAACATGATATCTGATCCAGGAGCTTCATCCAGCTCAATCAAGAGGAACAAATTACCCGGACGTAAAGAAGATTGGAGAATGTGTCCCATATTTTCAATCCTGTAAGGATCTTGTTTCCGCAGCTCATTAAAAATAGAAAGGGCTTTGTCGATATCTGCGAAAAGAAAGCAGAGTTCAAACCCCAACTAACTGCACCCCAAATCCGCCAGCATCCCAGCATCATATTCACCCACCTCTGATATTGTGATAGGCAACTGCAATCTGGGAAACGATGTATGAGCTCTTGGAAAAGCCCACATCAATGAGATGCTGATACTTCTGCAAGGCCTCCTCTATCAGCTGCAATTCTGTGTATATATGAGCCAGGAAGAATTCTTTCATCCAGGTGTCGGGTAAAGACAGGAACTTCAGCTGGCACCCAGAGAGAGGGACACATTTAGGATAATCCGGTCTCTCTCCCCAAAACAACACCAAGGAAAGAGCATTACTTTCTAAAAGGCTTCATCGCTAAAATTTTATTAGAACACCTACAAATGAATACAGGGTAATATCACTGAATTTGATTTATAAGCATAATTAGGAGAGAATGGCCCAGTAGGATAGACTTTAAAAAAAACAAAACACAAGCCGGGCAGTGGTGGCGCACACCTTTAATCCCAGCACTCGGGAGGCAGAGGCAGGCGGATCTCTGTGAGTTCAAGGCCAGCCTGGTTTACAAAGGGAGTTCCAGGAATGGTGCAAAGCTACGCGGAGAAACCCCATCTCGAAAAACCAAACCAAACCAAAACAAAAGCCACAAAACTTAATCTGCCAGCGACTTTACACTCTGACTCATCAGCACAAGAATTTTCAGTCAATGCCTTCCCTGCCCCAGGCCACTGGTTCGCTGTCCAGTTCATAATTTTGCCTCTTATAGGAGTTTTTTTTCCTTTTTTTCTTCTTTTCTCTTTTTTCTCTTATAGGAATTTTATGTAAATGAATACTACTTAATGTTAATAAAATCTTATTGCTTGATTTCTTTTAGTTAGCATTTTTCTCCTTCCTTCCTTCTTTCTTCCTTCCTTCCTTCCTTCCTTTTTTTCTGGCTGCCTAGAGCTTACTCTGTAGACCAGAGTGACCTCAAACTCAGAGCTCTGCCTGCCTTTCCCTCCCAAATGCTAGGATTTAAGGCATTTGCCACCCATTCATCCCGCATGCTTTTAAGACTTACAAATGTAGCCGGGCGGTGGTGGCACAAGCCTTCAATTCCAGCACTCTGGGAGGCAGAGGCAGGCGGATCTCTGAGTTCGAGGCCAGCCTGGTCTACAGAGCAAGATCGAGGATAGGCAACAAACCTACACAGAGAAACCCTGTTTGGAAAAACAAAAAAGACTTACAAATATAGCATCTAAAGTAATTCTTTTTCTTCCTGGATTGGGTCCCATTGTTTGGATCTAAAATATTTAAATTTGTTTGTTTGTGTGTTTCTTCTTTTTATTTATTTATTATTTATTTAGTTTTTTTTCAAGACAGGGTTTCTCTGTATAACAGCCCTGGCTGGCCTTGAACTCAGAGATCTACTTGCCTCTGCCTCCCAAGTGCTGGGATTAAAGGCGTGCACCACCACTGCCCAGCCTACCATATTTTTCTTATCCATTCATGACTCATGGTAAGACAGGTAGGTTTTACAGCATCCTAAATCAGTTTATCCTTTCACAAACAGTTGTAATAGAATGCTGTGATCTTGGTTAAGAAGCTCAGAGTTCTACCTTTTTAATTCTTTTGAGAAATTCTTTTGAAGTTTAGGTTTAAAATGTATAGTTTAGAACCACTAATCTAAACAAACAAAAATCCAGCCAGGTGTGGTGGCGCTTACCTTTATTTCCAGTACTGGGGGTGGGGGGGGGGGTGGGGGTGTGCGAGTGGGGGGGCAGAGACAGATAGATCTCCTCCAAGTTTGAGGACAGCCTGGTCTACAGAGAGAGATCAAGGACAGACAGGAAAAGTCCTGTCTTAAAAAACCAAAAATAAATAAATAATAATAAATAAACAAATAAATAGAAATCATCAATCTAAAGCATGCTGTAGAAAATTCTTATATTATAAAAATGTATATAAATGCCTTATGTACATGAGATAAGGAAATGAAGGGAACAGGTTTTGATTTTTTATGTTTCTTTTTACTTATTTTTAAGGATTTATTTGTATATTAGTGTTTGCCTGTATGTATATAATTATGTATGTAAATGCCTGGTACAAAGGAGGCCAGAAGAGGGTGTCAGGTAGATGTGAACTGCCATGTGGGTGCTAGGAATTGAACCCAGGATGAATGGGTGGCAAGTGCCTTAAATCCAAGGCCAAAGAGCAGCCAGTGTTCTTAAACCACCAAGTCATCTCTCCTGCCCCTTTATTTTTATGTGTGTGTGTGTGTGTTAACTGTGAATCTTTTTTTTTTTTTTTTTTTTTCAAATCAGGCAATTATTATAGCTTACGTTCCCAACATGAGAAAGCAGCCTTATATTTCCAGAGAGCCCTAAAGTTGAATCCTAGGTATCTCGGGGCCTGGACTTTGATGGGGCATGAGTACATGGAAATGAAAAACACATCTGCTGCTATCCAAGCTTACCGGTGAGCTTCTAGTTGGGTTGGGAGGGGTGATTGGAACGGACTGTGGTGTTAGCAGGAGCCTCTGTTAAGCCTAGTGTTGCTATCCTTAATTCTTTTGCCCTGTTTCTGTCTGTGTTGTCTTTCTTAGACATGCCATTGAGGTCAACAAGAGAGATTACAGAGCTTGGTATGGCCTTGGGCAGACCTATGAGATCCTTAAGATGCCGTTTTATTGCCTTTATTATTATAGGCGGGCCCACCAGCTGCGGTAAGTTGGTTTCTTGACTATGTGGGAAGGGTTCATCTGATACCATCTCTGTCTGACCTAAAGGGCGTGGTCTAGTCATTTTTACTTAATGTCTCTTCTAATGGGTTTATAGGATAATTATGAACACAAAGTAATTAATTGATTGAAGAACAGTCCTTCCATAGATTGGAAATAGTAGAGACTAATCTTTCAATTGAGGACTTGGGGTATTGGTAAAGTCTTTGCCCTAACCATTTGTTACTTTTTTCATAGTCCCAATGATTCTCGTATGCTGGTTGCCTTAGGAGAATGTTATGAGAAACTCAATCAACTAGTGGAAGCCAAAAAGGTACCTCAAGTTCCGGCCTGGAGAATTTGAGCAGAAACCTGTTTAGGAGGAGGTTGGGCTGTATATGCTGTGATTTCCACCTCACCCCACCCCACCCCCTTATTCTG
Source organism: Onychomys torridus (assembly GCF_903995425.1). NCBI lineage: Eukaryota > Metazoa > Chordata > Mammalia > Rodentia > Cricetidae > Onychomys > Onychomys torridus. The sequence continues at coordinate 24,108,931 of NC_050455.1, read as the reverse complement.
ATCTATGTGTGTAGCAATGTCTGAATATTTTGTAGGTGCATCGGATAAAAGAAATGTAGGCTGAGATTATCAGTGTGGATGTCTACATGTAGCCTGGACCTATCATAGTTAGGAAAAATGCTCTGTATCATGCCAGCCTGCATTTCTTAGCATTTATGTGATTCGTTGTTGCACATGGGCAGTAGTCAGAAGTGACTGGTTTATTCTTTGGCAGTGTTATTGGAGAGCATATGCTGTGGGAGATGTGGAGAAAATGGCTCTCGTGAAGCTGGCAAAGTGAGTGAGTGTTTCTCATACTTGGGTTGCTTTTCCTGAGGTGCTGTCAGAGATGAATATGGGCGTGGGTGTGGAAATACTGTTTTTGCAATTGAGCACCACTCTTTTCTTATTTCTGTGTTGTAGATGAACCAGGACCTTATACATGCTAGGCCTGAAGTTATATTCTGGCTTTAGCCTCTTGATTCTAGAGAGTTCCACTCCACCTTGAATTGGAAATAGATGTCCTACTAGGCAAGAGATGACAAATGAGTTGAAAAAGACACGCATGGACTAGAAGTGTAGTTCAGTGGTTGAGGGCTTGCCTAGCATGCGTCAGGGCCTAGGTGCAGGGACAGTTGCTGTACTTTTCATTCTGACCAGTATTAACAGGAAAGTTTTGCAAGGATATATTATCCAATTGTCAGTTTAAGTTAATTTTTTTAAAGAAGTTTTAAATTTATTTTGTGTTTATGTATGTGGGTATGTGCATGTGCAGGTCAGGGGACATCTTATACATGGGAGTCAGTTTACTCCTACCGGCATGTGGGGCCTGGGAATTGAACCCAGTTATCAGGCTTTGCTTCAAGTGCCTTTAACTGCTGAGCCACCTTACCTAACCCTTAAGTAACTATCTTTTTTCTTTCTTTTTGAGACAAAAGTCCCACTATGTAGCCCTGGTAGACACCTTGCTGTTTTTTGTTTTTGTTTTGTTTTTTTAAGACAGGGTTTCTCTGTGTAGCTCTTGCTATCCTAGAATTGCCTGTAGACCAGGCTGGCCTTGAATTCACAGAGAAGCACCTGCCTCTGCCTCCTGAGTGCTTAGGGGATTGATTGAAGGCATGCACCATAGTAACTATTTGATAGGTACTAATCATCTTCTGGGTCTCAACATGGTATGTTAAAATTTACTTGTTTATCTGTCACTTCTGGTTTTAATCATGTCTGTACTCTGACTTGTTGTGTGGTCTTTGACTTAAAGCCCAGTTTCTTTTCTAGGCTTCATGAACAGTTGACGGAGTCAGAGCAGGCTGCCCAGTGTTACATCAAATACATCCAGGATATCTATTCCTGTGGGGTATGTGTCGGAGCGTGAGATCTGTGCTGCTGATGGGTTCTTACCACCTCAGTCATGGCTGCTTTCCTTGTCTAGGAAGTAGTGGAGCACTTGGAGGAGAGCACAGCCTTCCGCTATCTGGCCCAGTACTATTTCAAGTGTAAGCTGTGGGATGAAGCTTCAACTTGTGCTCAGAAGTGTTGTGCATTCAACGATGTGAGTATTGGATTTTAAAAGGTTGGATTTTAGGCCAAAACGTATGGTCTTTACATGGTGGATAGGGAAGCTTAATTTAACTTGGGGGAGTCATCCTTTGAACAGTTCCTCTTTCTTTAAGGGGGCAAGACTCCCTTTATTTGTAAGGAATGTTCTGAACAGTATTTTAATCACCAGCTTTTGAGCATAGCATTGAACACATTTTGAACTGGCTGTGACTTTTGTTTCAGACCCGGGAAGAAGGTAAGGCTTTGCTCCGCCAGATCCTCCAGCTGCGAAACCAAGGAGAGACGGCCAGCACTGACACGCCTGGTACCTTTTTCCTCCCTGCCTCACTGTCTGCAAACAACACTCCCACACGCAGAGTTTCTCCACTCAACCTGTCTTCAGTCACTCCATAGTGGACAGCTCTCAAGTCAGCTAGACCAGTATTAAGCCTTACCTCCAGTAAAGAATGGCCACATCTGTTCTCCCAAGGACCTAAGCTCTTCTCATTTTTACAGATAGAAACAGCCTTGGGGACAGCCTATGGAACCACCTTCAGAGGCAGACAGAAATATGGCGGGGACAGGTCCTCTGCCAGCCAGCACTTCTCCCTTCTATTCAGAGTAGCAGGTCTTGGCCTTCCCAGTCTCCCCACCTCCAAAAATCCCTTTTACAGCACTTTACCATAAGTGATGCTATAGAAACAAGGTTTAATGCTGCTGGGAGTGGGATAGGCAAGGAAGGGAGTATCCTGCTTGTCTTCTGCCAGTAGGAAGGTCAGGTGTCGAACAGTAATGACCTCTTTGTTTTTTAAAGACAGGGTTTCTCTGTGTAGCCTAGGCTGGGGTCTTCCTGCTTCAACCTTCCTAATGATGGGATTACAGGCATATGCCATGAGGCCTGGCTAGAATGACCTTCATTTTGCTGAGTGTGGCCTCCATTCTGATATCAGAGACTAGATTTAAATAGACTGTAGCTATCCATATGTTCTTTGGGAGACAGTTTTCAAAGGAAGTCTTCTAAAGCCTTTCAAGTGGAAGTCTCAATGAGCATGAACTGTGGCTCCTATGGAGGGCAAGATGGCTAGAGCATTAACTCTACCCTGATGAGAAAACACAAGGAGACCAGATAACTTCATGAACATTTGAAAGTAATTTTTTTATTTCAGATATTAAAATTCATGCTGGTATCTTTTAGTAAATGCTTGAAGTAAATGTTTTTTTCCTTTTTATCTCCAAAAGAATACTTTGTTTTCAACCTTATCTATAAGGTTGAGGGAATCCTTCTGTTCTTGTAGGTTTCAAATACACTTTGATGTTCATTATGTTTGTGCTGTATGATGCTGTTGATCATTCTGTGTTTAGGATGTAGCCTTCCTTGTGCTCGGAACATTTTTATTCCCCTCTTACTTTTGAGACTTCATTTATAAAGAAAAATTAGCTGGGCATAGTGGTGCATGTTTTTAATCCTAGCATTTTGGAGACAGGCAGGTGAATGTTTTGAGGCTAGCTATCCACACAGCAAGTTCCAGGCCAGTCAGAGCTACATAGTAATTAACACTTGTTGAAAAACACCAACCCACCAACCAACCCACCCTTTTGAATACTTTTGCCATTTGACTCATTCGTAGTGCACCTTAGGCTGGTTCCCATTGCTGTTCCTGTCCAAGGGTCCAACGGGCTAGGTGGTATTTATATCAGTTTCTGTCCCCCTTTTTATATTTTTCTAAGTTTGGTATCCAAATAAAAGCATAAACAGTGTCTTTATTCAGTATAATAATATTTGTGCATGAAAAAACAGAGATTATATAGGTGATTATAATACAATAATTCTGGATACAGTTCAGGGTGTATATATATATATATATATATATATATATATATATATATATATGCTGAAACTTACGAGACTTACAAGCTGATCAGCTGACCAACCTTAGGGCAACAAGAGTGCATCTTCATCCCTACAACTTTAGTATTTCTTGCCAAAAGGAGATCTGAGCAAAGGAGAGTGTCGTGAGCGTAAGATCCGTGTATAAGGGCCACTGTCTGTTGAGCTTTGGCAGGTGGGTGTTCGGGGAAGTAAGTTTCGAAGGAATGGTTTCTTTCCTGGGGGTTGATGATTTGGTTGCTGGTTTTCCTGGTTTGTTCCCAGCCGCTTTTTAGCAGAAGCCTGGCCTTGGAGTTTCAGCACGGTGTGATACTGCTCAGCAATGCAGGCTGCCTTTTTCCGAAGGTCCAGCTTCACTAGCATCATGTTATTCTGTAGCTCAGCCAGGGTCTGGTTCTAAGAAACATAAGTTAGAGAAAATGTTTGAATCTTTGATAGGTATGGTAGTACACACCTTTAATCCCAGTTTTTGTGTGTGTGTGTGTGTTCTAGGTCAGCCAGGGCTACATACCCTGTTTTCTTCTACAAACAAATACCAGAACTTCCAGCCTATCCCTAGGTATCAAGTGCCATGTTCAGTCTAAAAAGTATACATTTCTATTTAGCATTTAAGATCTCTGCCATCAGGACATATCATCAGGAAGTGTCACAGCTTAGTGGTAGATGCCCGCTTAGCATAAAGAAAGCCCAAGTCCCGCCCCAACATGGCATTGCCTTCCTTTTTCACTAGCCACCTTCTCTTCCCTTCTCAGTTCCCTTCTCACATAGACACTGGCGTGGGCTGGAAGGAATCAGGCGCACCTAGGTTGCCTCACCTGTTTGATGAGGATGTCATCGCAGGTGGTCAAGGCTTGCCGGAGCTTTCCTGCCCCCGTGCTGTGGCAGCAGGCCCTTTCTGCTGACTGGAGCGACTGCTCGAGTTTCTGAAGCTCAGTCCGTAGCATCCTTATATTCTGAAAGAGTAGGAGTCAGTCAGATTGTGGCCAAAATCAGCTACGGCAGCCATTTGAAGACAGACTTAGGAAGGCTGAGGGCAGGTGAAATGGCTTAGCTGGTGAGGGCACTTGCCCCCCAAGCTTGACAATCCGAGTTAAATCCCAGGAATCCACATAGAACTCATGTGGCTTCCACATTACCACACAAAAATAAATGTAAAACAAAAACAAAGGCTGGTTTTCTGAATGAAATAACCATTCCTTAGGTTGGGGATTTAGCTCAGTGGCAAGTACAAGGCCATGGGTTCAATCCTCAGCTCAAAAAAAAAAAAAAGAAAACCAGGACTCTTACACAAGAAAACAAAACAAGCAAAAAACCTCTTCTCACATAAATTCCCGATAAAGGGCTTTAATAACAGAGAAAGGTTAAATACCTTCTGGCCCTCCTCTAACTTCCTGTCCACATCAATGATGAAGGGCTTGGCTGTTGGTGGTGGTTCTAACATTTGCTGATACTTCTGCAGCTCTGAGAGAGGGAAACAATATAAATACATTTAATACATGGGTTTCTCAGCTTTGAGCTTACCTCTTTAACAGCAGCAAGTAGACAAAGTGAGGCGTGTGTATTCTGGAGTAAGATGTGGGAAGATGGAGCTTGGAATACCAGCTCTTCCCTCACCCCCAGCACCGTCAGGCTCCTGCCTTCCCTCCTCCTCACCTTCAGTGGTGGAGCTTAGCTCTGCTTTGCATTGCTCTAGTTTAGCTTTAGTTTCCTGGAGCTGCTGAGTGGAGGCAGAAGCTGCCAGCCTCTGTGACCGCCGTACTAGGGACAGTCCAGACCCCGACTGTTGAGCCGCTGGCTGCTGTTTGGCTTCCTGCAAGAGAGTTTCTAACTCTTCGATTTTTTCATCCCGTTCCTAAGAGGGAAGCAGAGAGCACAATTCTGTCCAGAGTCAGAAAAATGCCAAAGGACCAGAACATAAAATGAACTACAAGGCAGAAGGGAGATGAAGAAAAATGAGTCATATATTCCTGTTTTTACTAGAGTTTATAAAACTTAGCTAGGTGCGGTGGTGCACACCTGTAATCCCAGCACTCAGGAGGCGAGGCAGGTGGATCTCTGAGTGTGAGGTCAGCCAGGTCTACATAGGAATTCCAGAACAGCCAGAGATAAAATAGTGAGACCTTATCTCAAACATACATAAATAAGCTGGGTGTGGTGAGGACACACACCTTCAATTCCACTACTCAGGAGGCAGAGGCAGGCGGATCTGTTTTCTAGGCCAGCCTGGTCTACAGAGTGAGTTCCAGGACAGCCAGGGCTACACAGAGAAACCCTGTCTTGAAAAACCAAATCAATCAATCAATCAGTAAAGAAAGAAAAGTAAAAATTTGTTGCTCTCAGACACCAAGTGATGATAGTCTATGTGGCAGCTGGGACTGGTTGGGGCAAACTCACCTGAATTTCTTCTTGGTAGAAACTTGTCAGTGATTCCTTCAGGATCTTTAGCTTCTCTTCATACATCTCCTCCAACAGTTCCTTCTGGTTGTCCAAATGCTCACTATGGAAAAGGGCAGTGAGGCTTCTGCGGGGGGCACCTGAGGCAGAGCCAGTGTCCACCCAGCGGCCCGTCACAGGTAGCCCAGCAGAGGGTCATCCAGCCAGTACCTGCACCACTGCTCCCGCTGCTGCATCTGCTCTATCATCTCGTTGCAAATTTCCTCCCGGAGCTGCATCTCCAGCTGCAGCTTCTCTTGTCGTTCTTTCAAAAGCAGTGTTTTCATGGCTTCCACCACCTGCAGGAGCTCCTAGGAAGAACACTTCTGTCAGAGATCTTAAGATCCCCCTGCAGTCAAAGGCCCAAACCCATCTGGAACACCCTGTGGTGCTGCTAGCCTGGAGCCTTCTTGTATTCTCACCTCCTTGCCATACATGGAGATGTCAGCTTCATTTTCGGGATGGTCATCAAGGCCCGAGTCAGCTGTGCCCTCTTTCTTTAAGCCAGGGGATACCTGAAGACTGTGCTCCTTGATGAATGAATGCAGGGATGGGATTCCCAAATGCATAGGCGGGGCATGCACAAGCTAGAGGAGGGGAAAAAAAAAAAAATCTTACTGGACTCCTTAACTAGTTCCTAAGAGCTATCTTAAGGTTGCCTGTCCAAAGTAAGGAAAATCATCATCCCTGTAGTTTCACACCTGGCTGGCAAGGGCTGAGAACTTGGCTACGTGAAGAGTCTCATCATAGGTAGAGGCACAGGGATTCACGTTGACAATCATACAGGAACGGCCTCGACCTGTGAAGAAGCCTTGGAACACGCGAGTCAACTTGCTGTCACGGAAAGGGATCAGGCTCTGCTTTGACCTTGCACAAATCAGATAAGTAACATTGTGAACACAACTGCAGCCCATCCTCAATGGTGACCTCGAATGGACCAAATCACCAAGTCCCAGGCCATCTTGGCCTACAGCTTACCTGTTCTGCTGATTTTGTCGCAGGGCAGCAATACAGCGGCCCAGCGTGTGCAGAGAAGTGTTAATGTTCCCTGCTTCCTTCAGCCGTTCTCCACTCTTTTGATCTTTGCAACGCTCTGAGCCAGCCAGGTCACAGAGGGACAGTCTGGATGGAAAATGTGGAAGGATCTGATAGAAGGAACTCACAGCTTACTATGTAACTCTGTTAGGGGAGGGCCTGCCAAATTTTTAGTGCCCAAAGAAGGAGAACGGTAATTCCTTTGAGAAGTTCCCTTTTGCCTCCACACCAGATGGCCAAGATGCTCATATTTCTAAGTGGGAAGGAGAACTTACTCACTGATCTTGGGCACTATATCCCCTTCTCCTTGAAGGTGCAGGATTCTGATTGAGAAAATGCTGTGACTGAAAAGGAAAGGAGAGAAGTCACTATCAGGTCTTCCACACTCTATCAGTATAAACGTCTTCAACGCTTTATATATACATAGAGGTATGTATACATGTATGTACATCTAAAGCTCCCTAGGCACAGTGAAGAGTTCATTCCCACAACTCACCTGCGACTAGAGTTCTGGTTCAGGTGGGTGCTGGCAAAGCTCTGGTTCTTACGGCCCACTTTCAAGAGTTTCCAGGCTTCCTCAACATCTCGAACATGAATCCAGTTGAGGTCTGGGGCCAAGAAAGAAAGGTGGGAACACTTGGCCCTTTCTAGCTTCCCCACACGTCCCCCTGGTTCCCACCGACCTCCTCTACCTTTGCGTACCTTTCACATAAGGATTGCCATTCTGATCCTCACACAGCCGCAGTGTCTGTCTCTTATGCTGATGGCTAGGTGGTTCTAACAGGTCATAAAGCAATTCATTGTAGATCTCAAAGAAAGAGATCCAGACAGAGAAGCGAATGTCTGCTGGGACACTTACTGGGGCAGTATCTGGTTGTGCCCATGAAGTACTTGTTTCTGTGAGGAAAAAAAATCAATGTGCAGGTCATTAACCATGGAGCATTTCATCTTGCCTTGGTCTACAGGAACTTCAAATGATGGGGTTCAGGTTGCAATCTCTGACCTATACCCCTTAGAGCTTCCAGGTGTAGAGAGTGGGTCCCTACCATTGCCCAGCACAGAGCCCACTCATGGTACATACCATCCAGCTGGCTACTGCTGGTGAGCTGACTGGTGGAAGAGAGCCCAGCAATGCCACTGTCTGAACTGGTGCTGGCACCTATCCGACTGTCTAGATGGACACGTTTCTTCAAGGAGGTGGACAGCTCCTCCTGAAGGAGCATAGAGAGAAGATAAGCACAAATCTTTCCTGAAATCTGTACCCTTTATCCCAGCTTCATGAATACTTCACTTCACCTCTTGGAAACCTCCAGTTAGCAAGGACAGCTTCTTCATTTCCTCATGGCGAATCTGCTTGCTGTCTAGCCAGATTACCTCACTGGAGAGCAAGGGCTTCAGATCAGGTGTTGGATGAAGTTGGCCTTGGAGACTATTAAAGATGAGAGCCAGAGACCGGGGCAGGATCCCCCCATCCTTAGTAGTACCTACAAGAATTGTCTTATCAGAGATAATAACTTTCACTCAGGGCATCAACAGGCAAAGACAACCATTAGATGCTGGTTAGCAACCCTGCTGAAGCTTACTAACCTTGAATTGTGTAGGTTTTCCCCGAGTTGGTGACTCCATATGTGTATATGAGCCAGTTCTGCCCTTTGAGTACATCCTTTACCATCTCCTTCACCGTCAGGTTGAAGAAGGACGCTTGTCCCACTTCTGGCCCAAATATCTAGAAACAGACCTGTTTGTCAGGAGCCACACTTCACCTACCACATGTTTCCTCTGTAGGACTAGTAGGTGTATTCCTTCTCTGGGGACCACTCAAGCAGGTTTTCCTGCTGGTCTCCAGTTGTTCCTAAACGCAGACGTCTCAGCCACTCTCTGCTAGTCCCTTTCTACCAAATTAAATACTTATGGAATGCTACTGTGATGCATGGGTTTGGAGATGGATGGGTCTAGATCCCAGTCCTATCTTCCCACTCACTAGCTCTCAGCTTCAGGGAAAGCAACTTCACTGTGATATGAGCCACAGTATGCAATCTTACCAGGGAAAGGAGGTACTAGTAATATAGTGTCAATGGGGGATGGGAGGTGGGAGACAAGCACCTAAATAAAGTATGAGACACATAACAAGGGTCCCAAAACTATAGATACACACAGAAAGAACTCACATCCAGGCAGAACTCTTAAAGAAGAAATACATTTTCTCCTAAGTGTTGGGCCTATGTTCATACCACAGTATTGCGTACCTGGGAAAAGGTGAATTTGTGGGTGGCCTGACCAATTCCCCTCTCGTTGCTCTTCAAGGCAAAGGAGTCTTTGGGTGCTTGCAGCATAAGGGTTTCTGTAGTCTCAATACGGACACAGCCCTGAGAAAGTAGAAAATGGAGGTTAGCATAGTAAAGAAGCATGCCTAGGGAGCCTCTTTTGTACTACACCATTCCACCTTAAAATCCTCACCTGATCTTCCTGTCGGTCCAACTCGGAAGTTAAGAAGGGTCTGATTCGAAGGTAAACTTTCACTCTCTCTGCAGTGTCCTCAAATGGAGCCTGTAACAGATTCCAGCCAGGACACAGAGTCAAGCAAATGGGCAAACATCCCAGTTCCTAGAAAGCATGCTACCAATCCCTCATTCCACCTTAAGTGGCCTGTGCAACTATTCTTTGGCTCCATACTCATTCTTGCTCACATGAACTTTGATCTGAGTTAGAATCGGTTGATGTTTGAAAACCAGTATGCGGGCTGGAGAGATGGCTCAGAGGTTAAGAGCACTGCTTGCTCTTCCAAAGGTCCTGAGTTCAATTCCCAGCAACCACATGGTGGCTCACAACCATCTGTAATGAGATCTGGTGCCCTCTTCTGGTGTGTAGGGATACGTGCAGACAGAACACCATATACATAGTAAATAAATAAATCTTAAAAAGAAAAAAAGAAAACCAGTATGCACCAGGCATGGTTGTGTGTAATCGCAACACCCAGCAGTAAGAAGAGATGGGGGATCAGAAATTTAAAGCCAGTCTTGACTACAAAGACTATTTCAAAATAAATATTTTTTGTTTATTTAACTTGGGTCCTTTGGAAGAGTGTAGGAAGGGCTCTTAACCCTGAGCCATCTCTCCAGCTCTGATAAATAATTTTTTTCAAAGCTCAATAATGAAAATTCGGTTAGCAAGATGGCTCAGCTTGCTAAACAAGCCTGCCAATTTGAGTTCAATCACAGGACTCCATATAATAATGGAAGAGATAGCCAAGGCTACACAGAGAAACCCTGTCTCAGACAAAAACCAAAACAAACAAATAAGAGAACTGACTCTACAAAGTTGTCCTGACTCCCACATGTATGTATCCCCACCACATCCACATAACATCCACACCACATCCACACAACACCAACAAATAATAGACATGCCTGAATCTGAGCCCCAATTTCATCATTTAGTAATTAGGAGACCATGAACAAAGTTCTTAGTGACTCACCTGAAGAAAGAAGTTAAATAGCACTCCATTTATTCAGCAGATATTTAGACCGGCTATTCCCAGGGACACTGAATTCTAATTAGTGCAAAGTTATTGTGTCTAGTGGATAGAGGCCAGAAATGCTACTAAACATCTTGCGAAGTATAGGGCAGTCCCCTCCAACAAAGGCTTGGCTCCAAACATGAATAGTGCTACAATGAAATATCTTTGGCCTTACAAAAGAAAGGCTAAAGCAATGGCAGCTATGACTACTGAAACATGAATTCCATTCTGCCTAGTTAAGGCCACCATGGTTCTGTGCAAACAATTACATGTGGTGCTGAGACCTGAACCTAGGACATACCAAACATGCATTCTCACACCCTCCATCCTTGTACCTATTATTTAACATAAATAAATAGCCTATATACTGGAGAAATAAGATTGATTATTTTGTTTTGGTTTTTCGAGACAAGGTCTCTCTATGTAGTCCTGGCACTAACTCACTATGTAGACCAGGCTTGCCTCACAGATCCACCTGCCTCTGGGATTAAAGGCATGGGCCACAAGGCCCAGCTTTGCCCTTAATTCCCCCTCCCCCCACGCCCCCGGAACTCGCTCTGTACCCCAGGCTGGCCTTGAACTCACAGAAATCCTCCTGTCTCGAAAAACCAAACCAAAAAAAAAAAAAAAAGAACCATTAAGCTGAGGATATCACTTTCTGCCCCTAAACCAGTCAACTCCTTTACCTGTTTGTCCTCCAGAGAAGAGGTGATGACAGAGCAGTCTGACAAAAGGTCCTTTCGGATCACAGACCTCAGATCTGCAACTGTTGATTCAAACATGGGGGAGACTACAACATCCTCATCGGACAGTAAGCCCGCTGGCGGAGAAAGGATCTCGTGAGACATGGCAAGGAGCGTCAGCCAACGTCTAAAAACAAACAAACAAACAAACAACCAAGAGTAGATGGGTAGAAGAACACTAACGCACAGAAACTGCAAACCTGTAGGTCAAAAACAGTCCCCCCGTGAGGGGGATGACCTTGCTCAGGACATTCCGTCACGACTCTATACTATTACCAGCCAAGGGGAAGAGAATGAGAATAAGCCAGCCCGAGGCTGCATTTCTGGAGGCGAGTAGGCACCGAGAGATACCGAGCTGTAAAAGCGCTCCTTATAGGCTGTCTACAGGCCCACAAGTGCAGGTGTGCTTCGGATTCCTAGGGTACTTTTCCAACCTCACTCCAAAGACCACGGAGAGAACTCGGGGATTACAGAAGACGCGGGGGCGGGGGAGGGTGCGTTCTGCGGACTACGCCACGCAGGCAAGAGCCGATAACCAGGGCTCCGGCCCAATCGCACTTACCCGAAGACGGCCTACCTCGCTGCTTCTCCGGTCCCAGCTCCCACCCAGCTGCAGAAGCTAGACTCGCGCTACCGGAGAACACAACTCCGCCCACGAGGCGCAGCTTTGTTCCTCGTACAATGTTTTAAATTGCGCGCTGAGCCCGTCCGGCCAATCAAAGAGCGAAATCTGAAGAAACCAATCAGCGAAGGGGAAGGGGGCGGAGCCTACCGGGAGTCCGTTTGCCTCTGCTTGACCTCTTTGCTTCTAATGTGGGTCCGGGTTACCAACTGTCAGGGCTTCCTAGTTGTTCGTTGTGGGATTCGTCTCCCCTTAACTCTTTATCTCTAGATCTAGACGTTTCTTTCCTGAGGCTTCAGCTGCTATCCCTTGTCCTTTGTTAGTTAAAAAAAAAAAAAAAAATTCCCTAGGCGGACCCACCCACGTTACCCAGGAGGCACCGCGAACGGACGCTGGTACCGTATTCCCAGAGTTCCCCGTATCTTTCGCTTGCGTCCGTAGACGTCGAAGCCAAGATGGCGACTGGGACAGGCAGTGAGTATCGGGGCCGCTTTTGCGTTCTAGGCCTTTGTAGAGTCGAGGCTGGGCATCCCGTTTTCGTCATGCACGACTGGAGTGGGAGGAGTGGGCTGTCAGAGAGCGCAAGGTCTCCAGACACCATGGGGGGCTCAGGGCCGCTGCTGGGCTTTGACCAGGGTAGGGATGAACCCCAGGCTGGGGAGCAGCAGCCGTGGAAGCCTTTGTGTGCTAGGCGCTATCCAGGGCCGGTATCGAGTGGCCAGCGGCTCCGTTGTTTTCCGAGCCAAGCTGTGGGAAGCGGCCGGAATGAGCTCAGTTAATTGTGGGCGTTTCCTGCCGCCGAGGGAAATGCGTCTCGTGTGTTTCAGCCATTTTTTCAGTTTCACCGACGAACTGTCTTACACCCGACAGTTGACGGGGGGGGGGGGGGGGGGGGCGCTGAGATGTAAACAACTTTATGCAAAGAAGGAGGTGGGCAGGAGGAGCCGGTGGCCCCTGGGAATCTTGGGAAATAAGCTTGCGTTCAAATTGGAATAAAATTATAAAACTGGTCTTTAAGAAGAATTTCCTTTTTAAACGTAATACTGCCAATATTTTGAGAGCAGAAGAACTTAAAGCCATGGCATTTGAACAAATGAAGTGTTCTATAAATGAGTGTTCAGAAAACAGTTAACGCTGGCTAGTAGTGATATGTCGTTGAAATGGTGAAAATCAGGATTTGGTGATAATAATTAATGGTAGAAGTTTACATTGTTCGAACAGGATTGAGATGTATTTGTTTTGAGATAGGGTTTTACTGTGTGACTGAGCCTGGCTGGCCTGAAGCTCACTATGCAGACCAGGCAAGCCTCACACTCAAAGAAGTCAGCTTGCTTCTGTTTCCTGAGAACCAGGGTTAATACTCCACGCTCAGCCTGGGATACTATTTTATATCAGGCTTTTAGCCGTTCTGGGACTTAGGACTAGCTCAGGGATCGTTTCTAAGCCTTCTTTATTCCCAGAGCACAAGCTGCTGAGTACTGGCCCAACAGAGCCATGGTCCATCCGAGAGAAGTTGTGTTTAGCATCTTCTGTTATGAGGAGTGGAGATCAGAACTGGTAAGGAATCTAAGATGTCTGATTTCTTGGGCTATATGACTATTTTTCTTTCTTTCTTTCTTTTTTTTTTTTTTTTGGCTTTTGTTTTCGAGACAGGGTTTCTCTGTGTAGCCCTGGCTATCTTAGAACTCACTGTAGACCAGGTTGGCCTGAACTCAGAGATTGCCTGCTTCTGCCTCCCCAGTGCTGGAATTAAAGGCATGTACCATCAAGCTAGCTTTATGTAGTAGTCAGCTTTACCAAAGTACAAATCACATAGCATAAAATAAGCCCCCTGAAAGTGAAAACTTGGGCAGTTTTTTTTCCTATTTTTACAAAGTTGTGCAGCCATCCCTGCAACCTAATTTTAGAACTTTTAATTTTGTCTTAGTTAATATAGCACTTTCAAGGCTTATTCACATGTAACATATATTAATACTTCTCTTCTAGTATTGGCCAGATAATAGTATGAATCATCCTTTCCATATCTATGGAGAATTAGTTCCAGGACTCTTGAGGTTATAAAATGGTTATGGCTCGATTCCTTTACATAAGATGCCTCATATTTGCGTGTCACCAACACATATCCTTTTGAATACTCCAAATTATCTCTAATACAATGAAATTCCATGTTAATGGTTTAGGGCAGAGGTTCTTAACCAGTAGGTTATGACCATTGGCAAACCTCTATTTCCAAAAATATTTACATTACGATTCATAACAGTAGCAACATTGCAGTTATGAAGTGGCAATGAAAATAATTTTATGGTTGGGGGTCACCACAGCCTGAGAGGAACTGTATTAAAGGGTCTCCGCATTAGGAAGCTTGAGGGCCACTGATTTAGGTAATAAAGTCTGTACATGTTCAGTACAGACACATTTTTTTATTTGTTTGTTTTTAGCAAGTGACTATAACGTCCAGTGTAGGCTGAGTAATTCCAAGAGTGCACATCCCTTGGCTGTGAACAGACAACTTCATACTCATCTACCCCACTTGGGTAGATGTGAATAAGTTCTCTGTGGATGGTGTCTTCATTTCTCCTGAGTTCCCACCAAGTAGTGCACTTGGGTCATGTGGTAACTCCGGGTCTAACTTTTTTTGAGGAACTGCCAAATCATTTTCTTGGATACATTATTTTAAAAATTATGTAGGTTTATGTGTGTGTTGGAATGGGAATATGGGCACATGAGTGTAGGATCCCTTGGGAGCCAGAAGAGGACATCAGATCCCCTGGAGTGTTAGAGTTCCAGGCGATTGTGAGATGTCTGACATGGGTTCCTAGAACAGAATTTGGGTTCTAAGAACCATCTCTTCATCACCATCCCAAATTTTGGAGAGTAGAGGTACTGGGGATTGAACTCAGGGCTTTGTGCATGCTGTCTGCTAGCTTATTACACCTTCAGCCATCAGACCTTTTTTTTTTTTTTTTTTTTTTTTTTAAGACAGTGTCTCACTCTATAGACCAGGCGAGCCTCAAACTCAGAGATCCCTCAAACTCAGAGATCCTCTTGCCTCAGTCTTCTGAGTGCCCGGGATTAAAGGCATGTGCTGCCATGCCCAGTAAAAAATTATAGCCCAGGCTGTCTGCTCCTTCTTCAGCATATTCTACTGGCTTCTGTCACCACAACCTTATTCAAGCCTTATTATTCTTTTTTTTTTTAAGATTTATTTATTTATTATATATACATCATGTATGACTGCAGGCCAGAAGAGGGCGCCAGATCTCATACAGATGGTTGTGAGCCACCATGTGGGTGCTGGGAATTGAACTCAGGACCTTTGGAAGAGCAGCCAGTGCTATTAACCTCTGAGCCATCTCTCCAGCCCTTATTATTCATTTTTTAAGCTAAGCTAACTTCAGTTGCCTCCATATGTAGCCTGGGATGACCTTGAACTCCTGATCCTGCCTCTACTCGCTCCACTCCCACCCCCCAATGCTGATTGTAGGCATATATCATGAGGCCCAGTTTTTGTGGTAGGATCAAACCAAGGTCTCATGGATGCTAGGCCAGCACTCTACTGGTTGAACTGTATCCCCATCACCTTCAGCTTTTTTATCTGCTTCACATGATTTCCTGTCCTTTGTTGTAGCCATACTAGTAAGTATAAAGTCATATCTCATGGATTTTTTTATATTTATTTGTGTGTTTGTATGCACGCATGTGTGTACAGGTGTGGAGATGAGAAGACAGCTTGCAGGGTTTGTTTCTTTTCACCTTGTGGATTCTGGGGATCAAACTTAGATCATCATCAGTTTTGATAACAAGGGTCTTTACCAGTATGAACTGTAAATGAGCCGAGCCAATACATTCCACTTTTTTCTTTCTTTTTTTTCTTTTCTTTAGACAAGGTTTCTCTGTAACAGCCCTGACAGACTGTCCTGGAACTCTTTTAGATCAGGCTGGCCTTGAACTCACAGAGATCCTCCTTCCTCTGCCTCTGCCTCCTGAGTGCTGGGAGTCAAGCCCATGCTCAGCTTTTTTTTTTTTTTTTTTTTTTTAAAGAAAGGTTCTGTATATGTAGTCCAGGCTGGTCTAGAAATCTCAGTGATTCTCTTTTTCAGCCATATAACCTGGAATTTCAAATTTGAGCCACCATATCTAGTTCCTTATTGTGGTTTTGATATGTATTTCTCTGATGAACTGTGCAGTAATGAGTATATTTGCATGTGGTTATATAAGCATTATATATTTATGGAGAAATTTTTGCTCAGTTTTTTGTCCATTTTTGTTTAGTAATTGCATTACAATTCTTTGCATTATAATTCTATAGCTCTAATCTGGAGGCTAATCCTTTGACAGTTTGCAACTATTTCTCCTATTTTGCATATTGTCTTTACACTTTTATAAGAAACAGTTTTTAATCATTTATTTTTCATGTGTGTGAGTTTTGCCTGCTTATATATATCTAACGTATGTGTATGCTAGAAAAGGATATGAGATTCCCAGAATTGGAGTAACAGATGGTTTTGAGCCACCAAGTAGCCACCAAGTAGGCGCTAGGGATTGAACCAAGGTCCTCTGAAAGAGCAGCCAATGATCTTAACTGCTGAGCTATGTCTCCAGCTGTCTTTGCACTGTTTTGATTGGTATTATTTACAAAAGTTTTGGAAAAATTTTTTCAAGGCAATACCTTTCCATATAGCCCTGGCTGTCTGGAACTTACTGTATTGACCAGGCTGGCCTTGACCTCACAGAAATGTACCTGCTTCTGCCTCTCTGGTGATAGGATTAAAGGTGTGAGTCACCAGGCTCAGCCAAAAGTCTTTAATTCTAATAATACCAGTTTAGTTACTTCTGTTGCTTTGCTTGAGAATTGGCTGTGAAAATACTTATTTTGCTTTTTTTGTTTGTTTGTTGGCCTTTACTATTAAATTTTTTTATTTCTATTATTTTGTGTGTATCTGTGCTTTGCCTGCATACATGCATGTGTACCATGTGCTTGCTTGGTGCTTTTGGAAGTCAGAAGTCGTCTTAGTTGGTTATAAAGATTTGTTTTTGTTGCTAGCCTCTAAATCTCCATATAGCTCCATATCATCTGATTTTGTCCTCAAGATTTTATTTTTTTTTTAAATTTTTTTGGTGTTTATAATAGCCCTGACTGTCTTGGAACTCTGTAGACCAGGCTGGCCTCGAACTCACAGAGATCCATCCGCCTACCTCTGCTTCTTGAGTGCTTAAAGGCATGCACCACTACCTCCCGGCTCAGCTAGATAATATTTTACTTACAGAAAGTTATACATAGATTGGCTCCTGTCTTTTAATTCGGTGACTATAACTTGATGTTGCTACTTTGATTACAGGTATGGTCTAGTGTTTAGTTTTTCCTCTGTCGGGAAGATAATAAAAGGCTTAGCATATTTACAGGGCCTGATTGATAGGAAATGCTCTTAGGAGATTGGTTTGCTTTGGTTTATTTGGGCATGGGGTTTCACTTTGTAGCCCTGGCTGCCTGGTTAGTCATGTAGACCAATACCCAGGTGCTTTTGGGGGAAGGATAGGGTGGGAGCAACAACAGGGTCTTGTTATTTAGTTCTGGCTGGTCTGATACTCATTATGTAGCTCAGGCTAGCCTCAAGTTTGTGATAGCCGTCCTTTCTCAGCCTCTTCCTATTTGTTAGAATTATAAGCATACATTGTAAAATGTGAAAAATACTTCATAAAATTTAAATGGCAGCCGGGCGGTGGTGGTGGTGCACGCCTTTAATCCCAGCACTTGGGAGGCAGAGCCAGGTGGATCTCTGAGTTCGAGGCCAGCCTGAGCTACCAAGTGAGTTCTAGGAAAGGTGCAAAGCTACACAGAGAAACCCTGTCTCGAAAAACCAAAAAAAAAAAAAAAAAATTAAATGGCTGGTGTATGCTTTTAATCCCAGCACTCAAAATTCTGAGGCAAGTGGATCTCTGACTTTGAGGCCAGCCTGGTCTACAAAGCAAGTTCCAGGACAACTAGGGCTATTTCACAGATAAACCCTGTCTCCAAAAAACAAATAAAAAGTTGTGAGCTTTTGGGGCTGGAGAGATGGCCCAGTGGTTAAGAGCACTGGCTGCTCTTCCAGAGGACCCGGGTTCAATTCCCAGCACCCACATGGCGGCTCACAACTATCTGTAATTTCATTTCCAGGGGATCTGACACCTTCACACCAATGCACATAAAATAAAGTTTAAAAAAAATTCTTAAAAAAAGTTGTGAGCTTTTAAGAGCAGGTTTTAAAAAACAGTTAAGTGTTAATAAAGGTATTTAAATACAGTTTCATAATGAGGGTTAAGAGAGAAAGTGGCTCAGAAGGGAAGATGAGAGCAGAAGTGTGGGCTTCTCAAAAAAGAGTCAGAAAGTGAGATATACCAAATATGGGTACTGGGTCAAGGGAGAATGGCCAAAGAGCTAATTTTAAGAATCTACGTGGGCTGGAGAGACGGCTCAGTGTTTATGAGCACTGGCTGCTCTTCCAGAGGTCCTGAGTTCAATTCCCAGCAACCACATGGTGGCTCACAGCCATCTACAATGGGATCTGATGCCCTTTTCTGGCATAAAGTTGATAGAGCACTCACATATGTAAACTAAATAAGTTAAAAAAAAAAAAAAGTTAATCCAGGCTGGGGATATAGGCTGGTTATATAGTATTTGATTTGCCTACATGTGTGAGACTCTGGATACATCTAAAGATTTTTTTTCTAGCATTTAAAGATTTTGTATTGCATTTTAATTTATTGTGCATGTATGTGTATATAGGTGTGTGAATGCTACTTACTGTGCATGATGTGGAGGTCAGAGAACAAAATGTAGAAGCTGATATTTCTTCTTCTACTCTGTAGATTTTGGGAATGGAGTTCAGATCATCAGCCTTGCCAGCAAGTGCCTTACCCACTGGGCTATTTCAAGAGCCCCCAAATTGCTTTTTACATAGTTATGTCATTTTCCATTGTCAGGTATTCCAGACCTAGAGCTATTAACTCTGGAGCACTGAAAAGCAAATAAATAGTTAATAATAAAGGGAAGGTATTCTAAAATAGTTCCATGGCAATTCTTTATTCTAATGTGATCTATAAACACTAAACGTTGAATTCAGTGTACCTCTGCCACCTATATTTTTCCTGTTTGGTATATAATAAGGCTTTTCTTGTTTTGTTAGGGTATCGGTTAGCAGAGCAATCAAGCCTTTTGCAGAACCTGGCCGGCCTCCAGACTGGTTTTCTCAAAAAGTAAGTTACCAATCAGATGTTCTTTTACACTCGTTGGAAGATGAAATTGGTTACTTATACTTACCATGCTCTGCCTTTCATGAAGCAAGGAATAACTAACAGTGCTAGAGGCTGGGTGTCCTGGTACATGCCTATAATTTTAGCAATTGGGAGATAGGCAAGAGTATATCAACATGTGTGAGACCTGACTGGTTTATATGCTGAGTTTCAAGATAGCAAAGCTCTATCTCAGGAAAACCCAAAGAAATCATGGCTGGGGAGGTGGTTCAGTGGTTCAAGTATTGACTGTAGAAGCAGAGACTGGAATTTGATACTTAGTCCACCTTACATGCCGAGAAGATGTGGCAAGCCAGCAGTTATTAGAGTATTTGGAATGCAAAGGCAGTAAGAATTCCTTGGGGCAAGCTGGCTTTCTAGACAGTTGAAACAAGATCTCATTTCTTTGATGAGAGACCCTGCTGCAAAGAATAAAGAAAAGTAAAGGGAATTGAAAGAAGGATCAGTGGTTAAGAGAACCTAACACTCTTGCAGAGGACTTGGGTTTGTTCCAAGCACCTGTAATCCGGTATCTTGCAAAACTCCAGGCTCTGGGCATTCAGTACCTTCTCTGGTCTCTGAGGGCTCATAGACATACATATGGAGATATAAATAAGAAATAAATGTTTAAGTAAAAATATTTTTTAAATTAAATATTTAGATATTTTAAATTTAATAAAAATAAGAAACTTAGCTGGCCAGTGGTGGGTCACACCTTTAACCCCAGCACTTGGGTGATGGGATGATCTCTGTGAATTTGAGGCCAGCCTGTTCCTACAGAGTGAGTTCCGATAGCCAAAGAACACAAAGAAACCCTATCTCAAAACAAAAAAATTTAAAATATTTGAAAATATTTTAAAAACTAAAAACAAAAGAAAATATACCATTTTTCTTTTTCTCCACTGTTTGCTAATCTGGTTTTATATATATATGTATGTATGTATATGTGTGCGTATGTGTGCGTGTGTGTGTGCGTGCGTGCGTGCGTGCGTGCGTGCGTGCGTGCGTGTGTGTGTGTGTGTGTGTGTGTGTGTGTGTGTGCGCGCGCACAGAAAAGTATTACAAACTTTTTTCTGGCTGGGCAGTGGTGGCGCACGCCTGTAATCCCAGCACTCGAGAGGCAGAGTCAGGTGGATCTCTGTGAGTTTGAGGCCAGCCTGGTCTACAGAGCTAGTCCAGGACAGACTCCAAAGCTACAGAGAAACCCTGTCTCGAAAAACAAAAAACAAAAAAACAAAAACAAAACAAAAAAAACCCCACAACTTTTTTCTGATTTTTATTTAGTGGTGGTGGCAGTAGTAGTGTGTATATCTCACAATGTATCCTTGGCAGTCCTAGAACTCACTATGTAGACCAGGCTAGCCTTGAATCAGATCCCTTGCCTCTGCCTCCCACCATGACCAGCTAAACCGTGCAGTCTTGAATAGCTTTCTTCATTAGTCTTCTTCTGATTGTTGAAACTTGGAAATCTTGTTTCTTTCCAAGCTTACTTATCACATTTTCATTTTTTTCTATAGCATTGTGCTTCTCAGTATTCGGAACTCTTAGAGACTACTGAGACTCCAAAGTGAGTATAAACCCAGGTGCACATCTGTTTAGTTGGAAAGTGTTACCATGGAAATATGTCTTAATCGGGCGAGAAGAGTATAGTAGATAGTACTTATGGTTCAGTGGTAGAAAAGGCTCCCAGAACCCAAACGTCCTCTTACTGCAACTTGGATTGACTGGCGTTTGATTTCCACAGACGGAAGCGGGGCGAGAAAGGAGAAGTGGTAGAAACTGTTGAAGATGTTATTGTTCGGAGATTGACTGCCGAGAGAGTTGAGGAGCTAAAGAAAGTGATAAAGGAGACACAGGAGAGATACAGGTAGTTATCACATGACTTGGGGAGGGCTAGTTCGGAAAGAAATCAAGAACTGACTTCTTGAAGATTTTTTTTCTTATGTGCATCGTGGTTTGCCTGCATGCATGTCTGCGTGAGGATGCCAGATCCCCTTGAACTGGAATTACAGATAGTTGTGAACTGTCATGTGGGTGCTGGAAATTGAACCCAGGTCCTCTGGAAGAGCAGCCAGTGCTCTTAACCTCTGAGCCATCTCTCCAGCCCCCATAAAAGTTTTTAAAATAGCAGATTAGGAAATTTAGTTAAGCCAGGCAGCTGTGGCACATGCCTCTAATCCCAGCACTCGGGAGGCAGAGGCAGGTGATCTCTGAGTTTGAGGCCAGCCTGGTCTACAGAGTGAGTTTCGGGACAGCCAGAGCTACACAGAGAAACTTTGTCTTGGAAAAAAAAGAAAGAAAAGAAAAAGAAACGTAATTAAGGCTGGGTGTTGAACTCAGGTTGGAATGGAAAGCTCACTTGAGACCACAAGTTCACACCAGCCTGGACCACTTAGCAAGGTTTTTGCTTAGAAAACAAGCCAAGAGTCATGGAGATTGTTCAGCAGTTAAAAGCGCTTACTGTACAAGCCTGACAGCCTGAGTTTGAGCCCCTGACCTCATGTAAAAAGCTCCGGATGTGGTAGTGGATAGTAAGTAGGTGGTGATTAGGCAGCCCAGTGGTAGAAATAAGAGGAACCCTGCTTGAGTCAAGATGGAAGGAGAGAACCAGTCCCCCACATTTGTCCTTTGACCTCATGTTCTGTGGAATGTGTCCACCTGTACTTGTGTACACACACACACACACACACACACACACACACTCACTCACTCACTCACTCACTCACTTACTCTAATTACTTTTTTAAAAACAGCATGATAACTTAATGCTTGTAATCCCAGTGCTTACCTCGGGAGACCAAGACAGGAAAATTTCTGTAAGTTTGAGGCCAGCCTGGACTGCAGAGGGAGACCCTGTCTCAAAAAAAAAAAAAAAAAAAAAAGCTTACAAACTTAAAAAAAAGAAGTCCTAAGGAGAACTGCAGTTTGTCTCTTTCTTTTTTTTATAGGCGGCTCAAAAGAGATGCAGAACTAATTCAGGCCGGACACATGGACAGCAGGCTGGATGAGCTTTGCAATGACATTGCAATGTAGGTCCCATCTGTGCTCTGTGCCAGTTGGCCAAAGCCATTTTTGTGAAGGCAGGAGTGAACCATGGGGAAGAGCTCGAACCTGCTAACATAACTCAGTTCCTTCTTTAGGAAAAAGAAATTGGAGGAGGAAGAGGCTGAAGTGAAGAGGAAGGCTACAGATGCTGCATACCAGGGTAAGCGGTGTCTAGTGCCTCTGCTAACACCGAGTCGTGCAGTGCTGCACGCTGATGACAGTTGGCTATCGTGTTCAGTGAGTGGTGACCGTGCCACTGTGGAGACGTAGCTGACGATTATTTTCTAATCACCGTCTATTAGTTTAAGTTTGCAAAGTTTATCATCCCCCCCCTTCCCCAAACATTCTTTTTGTTTTCTTTGCTAGGGGTTGAACTGAGGGCCTTGTACATGCCCCTAAAGTCAGACCTCCAGTGACATTAAGTAAACAGGCTTTTATCAAAAGGAGTTCTATACTGATAGGCTTTGGAAACTACCAGAAACCTACACCTGTTCAGTTATTTGATCCTTCATGTTTCCCATAACTGGTTTTGTATTGTCCCATGATTGCCCAGTTGTGGGCTCCAGATAAGCAAAATGTTTTAGGTTCCTGACTGATCTGCCAGGATTGTGGGGCAGTTAAAACTTTCCCTCACTCTCTAAAGTTTCAGTATTTTTGAATTTGTGGAGCAAACTGGCAGTAACAGGAGAAATGTATAGATGTACTGTCAGCATGTGCACAGAAGCCTCCTAAAATAGCCCAGTCAGAAACACTGACCTTGCGTGTATGAGGCTTATTAGTCTGTAGCACCAACAAACAACTAAAAAGGAAAGAATAATTCTTATCTTTTTTTTACCAGAATAAATCATCCATTAGTGTCCGAGAAAAAATACTTAGAAAATGAGGTCTCTTTATAGTCTAGATCTCCAGTTTACTTGTAGAACTCATAAGCTTGGTGATAATATGGTGAACATAGTATAGGTTTTATGTTTTTACTTTTTAAATTTTTTATTTTTTTATTTTTATTAGTTTGTTGGTGGGGGGCACAGGTGAGTGCCATCGTGTCTATGTACAAATCAGAGGACAAGTTGTGGAAGTCCATTCTCTTCTCCCACTAGGTGGGTCCCAGAAATTGAACTCGGTCTTGGTAGTATGAGCTTTTACTCACTGAACCATCTCATTGGCCTTAATGAAGGTTTTAGAACTCAGAGGCCAATAAAAAAAGCCAAATATGGAGCTGGGTGTGGTGGTGTACACCTTTAATCCAGCACTTGGGAGGCTGGGGCAGGCGGATCTCTGTGAGCCAGTCCACTTTACAAAGTGGGTTCCAGGCCAGCTAGTGCGACATTGTGAGAAATTCTTAAAGAGGGGGGGAAAAAAAGGAAAGCCAGATACAGTGGTGAATGCCTGTAATTCCAGAATTTGGCAAGTGGATCCAGGAAGGAGGTGGAATCAAAAATTCATCTCAGTGAGCCTTGGGAGATGAGGTAGGGGGAGAAAGATCAGTGTTTGCAAGTGTAAGTAAGAGAGACTACATGGTGTGAACCAATGAGGTCTTTTCCTCTTTTTAAAAGCAGACTCTTAAATTCTGGAGAAGACATTGAGAAGTATGTAAACCATTTACTACAAGGACCTTTGAAATAGTTAAGTAGTTATTTTGTTTAGTGTGAAAATTGCCCTTAGTTTTAAAAATTAAGCTAAAGAAAGTAATAAAGCTTCTAATTTAGACTCATAATGTTTCTTTAGGATATACTAGTGGCTGGTTTCACTTATTTAGTCCTGAAGATTTGGTCTCTGTTTGCTTATGTTCTAGCTCGGCAAGCAGTAAAAACACCTCCTCGAAGGCTGCCAACTGTGATGGTCCGCTCACCTATAGATTCTGCCTCCCCAGGAGGTGATTACCCACTGGGAGACTTGACTCCAACCACTATGGAAGAGGCTACCTCTGGGGTAAGTCTGTTGGCATTGATTGAAGTTGATTTGCAAAGGAACAATAAGCCAGCAGAGAGCTGATAATGGGAAACCACTTGTTGCCTAGAAGCAACTTCTCTTGGTCTGAACTCTAAAGATTGTAAAGATGGACCTAAAAGCATGGAGGATATTGGCTTTTTGAGAGATAGGTAAAGGACTATGTGAATTATTTGTAAATGTATTTAGTCTTATGAAATTTCTGCTGAATAAATCTTTATAAATAAAATAGTAATAGTGTTTTGAGGAGTTTGAAAATAAGGAGGTTGGATGGAATGATTGGGTTGTGGGTTAGAGTGAGTGGAAGAGAAAAAAGTATAGACAGTTTCTGGGTATTTCCATTCAGAACTAATAAAATAATAGACACACTAACCCATCCAGATTAGTAGGGAACCTTCCGTAGTTTGAGAAGTCAGATAAAGGTTCTCTGTTGTCTCTTAGGTAACCCCTGGGACTTTGCCGAGTACCCCAGTCACCTCGTTTCCTGGGATTCCTGACACCCTTCCTCCAGGCTCTGCACCCTTAGAAGCCCCCATGACCCCAGTAACAGATGAGTCACCCCAGAAAAAGATGCTTGGACAGAAAGCAACTCCACCCCCCTCCCCTCTGCTGTCAGAGCTCTTGAAGAAGGGCAGCCTCCTGCCTACTAGCCCCAGACTGGTATGGAGACTTCTGTGGGTGTTTGAGAGCTGTGGTGATTTAGTACTTGGAAGGGAGTGCCTGGGCCCTAAAATACGACCTGGGGAAAAACAAAAACACACGCAAAACAAACAAGCAAGCAAACAAACAGCAATGTCCTAGTTAAAGGTTCACTTCTAAAAAGTGCACTAAGTTGGTCCTTGGATCCTCAGGTGTCTGAATGATAATTACTTGTGGTTTTCTTCCCCCAGAGAACTCTTGTCACTGAAGTTCTGAACATTAGAGTTTAGAGTTTCCCTTCTATCTTGAATAATTTTTGTGGACACTAAGTTTTGGTTTGAAGAAGTTTGTTTGAGCACTGGAGCGTTTTGTTGTTGTTGTTGTTGTTGTTGTTGTTGTTTTTGGGAAGTGGTAGTGGAAGATCTTGAGTATAGCCTTCACCTCTGCTCTTCCCTGGTAGGTAAATGAGAGTGACATGTCTGTGGCTTCTGGCCATCTGAACAGCACAGGTGTGCTCCTGGAGGTAGGCGGGGTTCTTCCCATGATACATGGTGGGGAGATGCAGCCCACAACCAGTACTGTTGCAGCCTCCCCTGCTGCCTCAGGTAAGTTACTGTTCATGCTTTTCATGGCCATTATAAAGAAAATAGTTATCATATATTTAAGGCCCAATTAGTTTTTAGACTTTGCTTTGGAGCTAGTTTTTCGATTAAACAACATAGTGTTTGAGATTATTGATCCATTCCAAAATAAAATATTGATAGCTCTAATTGACCTCAGAATAGGTAATAATAAAAAGGAACAGTAAAGTTAATAGTGACACTGTGCCTTGCAGAATGCAGAAAGATTCCTGAGATCCCTGGGGTAAATAGGGGAAAGAGATTTAGAACCAGAGAGCTGGACTTGAATCTCACATCACTCATACTATTTGATTTTGTGACCTTGAATAGATAACTATTGAAGCTTAGTTTTCTATTTTATTAATTGTGGCAAAATATTAGTTTTTGCAACATTGTGGAAAAAAATTAGAGACCCTGGAGATTATAAAATAGGGGAAAGAGATTGGAACTAGAGACCTGGTTTGAATCTCAGATCCACCTTACTGTTGGTTTTGTGACATTAGACAGGCAGCTTAACTATTGAGACTTAGTTTCCTGTTTTATTAATGGTGACATATATACTTCAGGGATGTGTTAAGGATTAAATAACAGACAATATGAAGCAAGAATACTAATACCATATAAACATTAGAGATTGGACAGAGTATGGTGGCGCACGCCTTTAATCCCAGCACTCGAGAGGCAGAGGCAGGCGGATCTCTGTGAGTTCAAGGCCAGCCTGGTCTGCCGAGCAAGTTCCAGGACAGCCAGGACTACACAGGAAAATCTCTGTCTTAAAAATCCAAAATAAACACCCCTAAAACAGAACAATTAGCATTTGATTAAAGTTGAGCTTGGGTAGTATACAGTGTGCCGAACTTCGGCAGAAGTGGCAAGGTTTCTTCTCGATTCTCCTTTTCTTCCCTTTTTTGTTTTGTTTTGTTTTCAAGACATGGTCTTGATATGGCGCTCAGGCTGTCCAGGATTTTGCTTTGTAGCCATGGAACTCTCTTTTCTTCCTCAGCCTCTTGCCTGTCATGCCAGTCCTTTTATTTTATTGTTGGTGACTGCTTATTTTCCCTCAGAGAAAATGACTCCCCATTTTTAATATATACAGTGTATAACCTGGCGCTTGGGTTCATTCCTAGCTTGGAGAAAGACCTTAGGTGAGGCTAAAGAAGGTGGGGTGTGGTTATGAGCCACTTCCACCCTTTGGAACTGTAGGGCGTTCTTGATTAGTCCTAGAGTGGCTAGTGCTTCTTGTTCACGTGCGTTCTTTCCTCATTTTGTGCCCCTCTTTGTCTGTCAGGTGCTCCCACCCTTTCCCGGCTTCTAGAAGCTGGCCCTGCACAGTTCACCACTCCTCTTCCCTCCTTCACCACTGTTGCCAGCGAGCCTCCAGTGAAACTTGTGCCACCTCCTGTAGAGCCTGTGTCCCAGGCTACCATTGTCATGATGCCTGCGCTGCCAGCACCATCCTCTGCTCCGCCTGTCTCCACTCCTGAAAGTGCAGCTCCAGGTTCGTCCCTGACCCACGCCCTGAGCAGCCTCAGGACCCAACTTAGTCAGAGAAGCTCATCTCCCACATAGATGCTCCTCTTCTGTTCTCCATAGACAAAAGCAGTCATCTTTATCCTTGGGTAAACAAGGATAGAAGTGGGTGTGTATCTTAGGAGGTGGGCGGGGAAGGTTAAGTGTAGACACAGAATGCTTGAGAGTGTATTCTCACCTTACCTTGTAAATAAAATGAGGAAGAAGAAAACATGGGCAGAAGTGAGTTTTTGACCTTAAGTGTGTCTGACCGTGTGTGTCTACAGCTCTGGTGTGATCTCCAGGTGGTCATTTACTAATGGATAAGCTTCTGAGTTGCTTTTTCTCTTCCTGTTATTAATCAGTGAGTCAGCCTGACAACTGTGTTCCCCTGGAAGCTGTGGGAGATCCACATACTGTGACTGTTTCCATGGATAGCAGTGAAATCTCCATGATCATTAATTCTATCAAAGAAGAGTGTTTCCGGTCAGGAGTAGCAGAAGCGCCTGGTGGATCAAAGGCTCCAAGCATAGATGGGAAGGAAGATTTAGATCTGGCGGAGAAGATGGATATTGCTGTGTCTTACACAGGTGAAGAGTTGGACTTTGAAACAGTTGGAGATATTATTGCCATCATTGAAGACAAGGTAACTACTTAGCAAAATCCTAAAAAGTCTCCCTGTGTAGTACTACAGAGACTACCCTCTTCTTCCTTCCTTTGATTTTCTTAGTAAGAAAGATGAATTGTTCTTTTGCCCATTTTCATCTTTGAAGTCTGATAGACTGCTTGTCTGCCCTGCCCTCCCACTGTTGCTCAGCACAAGTGTTGTTTCTTTCCACTGAACTTAGGGAAAGGTGGAGAGAGCCGCTTTAGGTGCAGCAGCTGATTCTGTCCTGGTAACCGAGGACACAGCTCTTTCTGGGTTCTCAGCAGTTTGTGTCTTGGGGACAGGTTGATGATCACCCTGAAGTGCTGGATGTGGCAGCTGTAGAAGCAGCACTGTCGTTCTGTGAAGAACATGACGACCCTCAGTCCCTGCCTGGCCCTTGGGAGCACCCTATCCAGCAGGAACGGGACAAGCCAGCCCCTCTTCCAGCACCAGAGACGACAGTCAAACAGGAGAGACCCGACTTTGAGGAGACCGAGAACAAAGGGATCCATGAACTGGTAGACATCAGGGAGTCAGGTGTGGAGATTAAGGTGGAACCTGCAGAGCCAGAGCCAGGCATGTCAGGGGCCGAGAGAGTAGCTGGAGTCGGTCCAGTCTCAAGTATGGAGCCACCAGAACTCAGGAGTCAAGACTTCGATGAAGAACCTAGAAGTTCTGCAGCTGGAGAGATTGGTGAAGCAGGTGGTTCCAGCGGGAAAGGCGACGAGATGCCACTTTCCACTGTGAAGACAGAGGTACTTAATACGACTGGGTGGGGAGAGAGGAGGAGGAGGGTGATGACGGAGGCAACTTAGGCTCAGGAATTCCTGAGTCTTGGCGTGTTGTACATACCCAAAGCCACAGACTGCCAACTAGTAGTGTGCTCATCCTATCTTGCCAAGGCGATCGTTAAAATACTAGATGATTTCTTCTATGGTCTTAACAATCATGGGAGAATAAAATTGTGGGAACTATAACAATTTCTTAGGAATTAGGATACTTACTCTTTTTTGATCTTCAGGCATCCCCTGAAAGCATGTTGTCTCCATCACATGGCTCAAATCCTATTGAAGATCCTTTAGAGGCAGAGACTCAACACAAGTTTGAAATGTCAGGTAAGTAACGGTAGAAACTTTGAACTGTACCTGACTTGAAATGCCTTCCTTTGGCTTCTCGGGGTTTGTGGGTTGTGGGCAAGGAGAGGAGGTAGGACAGGACAGCGTGGAAAGGAAGGAGAGCTGCAGGGAAGGCCGTGGTCCACAGGAAGGGGAAGCCGAGTACAAAATCTCCAGGTAGTCTTTCTCTCCTCTGCAGACTCGTTGAAAGAAGAATCAGGGACTATTTTTGGAAGCCAGATAAAGGTATTTCAGACTTTTCTTTATTCCTCTTGCCAGATGATTAGGTTTTCCCAATTTAGTAAATTGGTCGCTATCTTTTTCGTAAACCGGTAGGAGTTAGATGAATAGAAGCTGTCGTAGCCAGTCCGGCCTAGTGGGAGTTCTGCAGCAGCAGCAGCGGCGGCAGCGCGTGCTTCCCTAGGAGAGTTGTGAGGATCATGTAGTTTCTCTGCAGCTAGTGCACAAAGAAGTTTGGTACATCTAGAGTGACTGAGAGTGACTACAGGTGTCAGGAAGAGCGTGTGGGGAGGCAGGTACCGCTAGACATTGAAAGAGAATGATTGGGTTTTATCTTAGAATCACTGAAGTAGTAGGAACAATTTAAAGTAATGTGAGGTGAGCTTGCTCCATCAGCAAAGACATGAAATAAAATGATTCTCGATAACTTTGTACCCAGGGTCAGAGTTCCTCTCAAGAGCCAGGGGAAAGAAGGAACGCCTCTTAGCTTAGTCTTAAGTAAGTAGCTTTTTTATTTTTCCTTCCTTTAAAAAAGATCCTGGGCTTTATTCTTTGTCCAGGTTCTAAATTACTTTACCTTACTTAGTCAGTAAGTAGAGGGTAGTATAAGTGATAGAGGGCTCAGCCAAAAAAGTGTGAGGCCATCTCCAGAGCTGATCTGACCCCAAACAGAGCTCATTCAGTATGCTTTACTGGGTAGCTTTGCTTGCATTTGTTGACTGATGCACACTCTATCTAAGGATGCTCCGGGTGAGGAGGAGGAAGAAGATGGAGTCAGTGAAGTGGCTAGCCTAGAGGAGCCCAAGGAAGAGGACCAAGGAGAGGGCTATTTGTCTGAGATGGATAATGAGCCCCCTGTGAGCGAGAGTGACGATGGCTTTAGTATCCACAATGCCACACTGCAGTCACACACACTGGCAGACTCCATCCCAAGCAGCCCTGCCTCCTCACAGTTGTGAGTATCTGTGATGCCTTCTTTTTTTCATTTTGAGACATGGTCTCATGGACCCCAGGCTGGTGTTCGGTTCATACTACATAGCTGAGGGTGATCTTGAACTTCTCATCCTTTTGCTTCTGTCCCAATGCTGGGATTACAGACAGATTATAGGTGTGAACAGCCATGCCTCTCACTCCCCACAGTGGGTGGGTGTTTTTTGTTGGGGGGGGGGCATTGAACTTTTGACTGCCAGGCAAGCATTCTCCCAGAGGGCCACACCCCTAGCCTTAATTTACTTATTTTCCCTTTCTTGGCTTGCAACAGATAGTCGGGGAGAACTAGGGTTTTGTTTTTCTCCGTATGCTTAGTAGCACTCCTGTGTCTGTTTCAGCTCCGTGTGCAGTGAAGATCAGGAAGCAATTCAGGCTCAGAAGATATGGAAGAAAGCCATTATGCTTGTGTGGAGAGCTGCAGCAAATCACAGGTGAGCAGGCTTTACCATTGTCGGCTTAGGAGATTATTTGAGTGAGCCACGAGACTGCGTATGTTGGTGTTGGGTCTACAGACCTTCTGTTGCATAGAGTACATTCTCCCCCTTTGCTTCAGGAGAATAAGTCAATAACCAATCTGTTCTTTTTGGACAGGTATGCCAATGTGTTCCTGCAACCTGTTACAGATGACATAGCACCTGGCTACCATAGCATTGTGCAGAGGTAAGCCATGGTCCAACTAACATGCCTAACTTAGAATTTGTGTAGGCTTAAGTGAATTTTTGCATTAGGTAGTAAATTTAAAGCAAAAGTGATTTGTTTGTTTATTTGTTTTTCTGTTTTTGTTGTTGTTGTTTTTGTTGTTGTTTTTCAAGACAGGGTTTTTCTGTGTAGTTTTGGTGCCTGTCCTGGATCTTGCTCTGTAGACCAGGCTGGCCTCGAACTTGAAGACTAGGATTGGTGTTAAACTGACCATTGCAATGGCTAATCACCATTAACAGTCCAAAAGAATAAACACCTTTCACTACTTTCCTTGATGCCTACTCTGCAGATTGGCTTTTGTGGGGAATTGAGTACATGCTTTGGGATAATGGGTCGGCATTTAAATCTTGGTGGCTGATACTAAAGGTATATGTGAACAGGACTATATAGTGATACTATATTCAGAAATCCAAGTGAATCCTCCTCCTCCATAGCCAATTAGCCCTGTTTGTTTGTTTGTTTTTTAGACCTATGGATTTGTCAACAATTAAGAAAAACATTGAAAATGGACTGATCCGCAGCACAGCCGAGTTTCAGCGTGACATCATGCTGATGTTTCAGAATGCTGTTATGTATAACAGCTCAGACCATGATGTGTATCACATGGCAGTGGAGATGCAAAGAGATGTCCTGGAACAGATCCAGGTACATTGAGGCTCATTTTTGTTTCAGTAGAGATGTAATAAAGTGAAGAGTTCATATTGATGACTTGTTTGTAATAGGCATCAAGAACAGATAAGTAATTGTTTTTCTTACTGAAGTTGTATAGGTTTTATTGGTTTGGTGGAAGAAACATGATAGAAATTCTGTCTTTCTTGGGCAAATGAATCCCGTTTTTGAAGGTTTTGTTGCTGCTGCTGCTGTTGTGCTCTCATTGCTAGGGATCTAACCCGTGCTTCCTTCTGTGAGCTGTGCAGATACTGCACCCCTGAGCTACACCACATCCCCATCACACCCAGTGTATTCATGTTAGGAAGTAAGCCCAGGGAGGGCTTCATGTGTGGCAGACAAGCACTGTTCCATCTCAGCTATATCCCTACCCCCTCTGAAGTTTTAAACTTAGTTTTTAGGGGGTTCATGTTATTTTTTAGTTACATAAAGTATTGTGGCACATGTATCAAAAGTGTGTGTAATACCTATTTATCACAGGAAGTCCACTTCTGTCTTAAGAGTTGTATCACCACCACCCTTTATGATGTTGACCTTGGAGGACTAGTGTATCTTTGTTAAGTGTGCCAAGTGACTTGAAGTGCTGAAAGGTCTTTGTTTATTTTATTTAAAAGCTACTTTTCACTTCTAAATCATTTAGGAACAGTTAGAATTAAGCCTTTTAGTAAGCCAAAAAGTATTGACTAGAAGATACTATGTAAGTTATAGTCACAAAACCTGAAGTATGTTGGTCCTTTCCTACTGGATCGGATCTTTGTGACCAAACTTTTTTCTTCTCCCTGCAGCAATTCTTGGCCACACAGTTGATTATGCAAACATCCGAGTCTGGAATCAGTGCTAAAAGTCTTCGGGGGAGAGATTCTACCCGAAAACAAGATGCTTCAGAGAAGGTAAGGAGACAGAAATGAAGTCTAAAACATCCAGAGAACCTTAAGTTACTCTAATGTTGCTAACCTTCTGCAAGCCAGTGGTGTGTAAATAGATTTTAGAATGGTGGTGGCTTGCTTCTGTCCAGCTGTTGAAGAAGTCTGCTGTGACTGATGTGGGAGAGAGTGTGAGTGAGTGAGTGAGTTATTAATCCTCTAGCAGAGTGCTGTCAGGGTGGGGGGAAGTAGCGCCCGGTAGCTGGTGACTCAGCTCCTGTTCTGGAGTCCTGTGGTAGACGGCTGTGGGATCTTTCCTCCTGCTCTCGAGTTTTACATTTTTGTCTTTGTGCTGTGTGTGTGGTGCTTTTGCCCTCTGTCCTTAGGTTTGGGGTGCTTGTGGCTGAGAGTTTCTGTGGAACCTGATCAGTATTTGTTTGTCCTCTAACAGGACAGTGTCCCCATGGGCTCTCCTGCCTTCCTTCTCTCTCTCTTTGTAAGTATTGAATGGCTGCACGGGGTGATGTTGGCAGAAAGATTCTTAGCTCCTGCTGGGCCTGGGTGGCAGAGGGAAATCCAACATGCAGACTGTGGCAATGTCTTGAAATTCTTGAAAAGAAAAGCTCTTTTCTTCTGCATTCTGGTCTCTTTGCGTGTGTGTGTGTGTATGTGTGTGTGTCAGGGAGCGTGGGGGGCAGGGATGGCTGTTGCTGGGCAGGGACTGACTATAAGATGGCTGCACTGAAATCGGAGGTGTTCTTGGGAAAAGACTGGGAGGCACCTGCTCCTCGTTTCTCACTTCCACCTTTTACCAATTCTTTAGTTACAAGTGGAAGATAGCTCCGAGCAGCAGCTGCTGCCTGGTCTCTCAGCAGTGTCCTTGTGTTGGCAGATTTTTAACACGCACCTTCCACTTCCTCCTAACTAAACCGGGAGACTTGACACACAAACCCTCAGTAAAATTAAGCTAAAGATTCCAGTGGTAAAGGCACTTGCCATGGAAGTCTGGTGACCTGAATTTGATCCCCAGACCCCAAAGAAAGTGGGAGGAGAGTACTGACTCCACAGAGTTGTCCTCTGCACCCACGTGTGCCACCGCATACATCACCTAGAGTAGTGATGATTTACTCAGAATGGTTTCAAAGAGCTCGGTAGCAGTGACCACTGGCTACACTAATAGCTGGTGGGATTATAGGTAAACATAACAGATCTAGTTTAAAGGCTTTTATTTTTTTTTGCTCCATAAACTAAATGACTAACTCTGTTCATGGTAGAGCAGTGAAGTAAGGGAAAACATGCTGAAAACCTAGATGGTCTTAAAATCATTGGATAACCTTTGAGGGCCTTGTTTTTTTCATCTATGATAGAAGTACTAATGAGTTGAGTGCAGGAGGATTGAGGCATACTAGGCTATGGACTAAGACCCTGTCTCCAAAGAGAGCGGGAGGGAGTACTAGAGAGGTACTCAGAAGTTAAGAACACTGCTGTTCTTGGAGAGGATCTGGGTTGAGTGTCCAGCAACCACATGGTGGCTCACAACTGCCTGTAATTCCAGTTTCAAGGAATCCAAAGCCCTTTTCCGGCCTCCACAGGCACTGCGCACTTGTGGTGCATGTATACACATGCAGGCAAAACATTCATACACAGTAAATGAAAATAAGTCTTTTTAAAAAAGGAAGAAGAAAGAAAAAATAAGATTGAGATACCTGTCTAGCCTACCTCACAGGGATGTTGTGAGGATAAACTAAGTTATGAAACTAACTTTAAAAAAATTAAAATGTTACACAAATGCAAGGTGTTATTTCTATTCTTACTGTTGGCTATTGGCAACTTATGTTCTAAAAATTTTTTAATCCTTGCATATTAGAAATGCAGAAATGGTCCGGCCCAGCAAAAGTGTTCACTAGTTCATCTTGCCTATAGACCTGTACCACAAACAGAACACTGTGATCGCTATTCTTTGTTATTGGCCTGCAACAGTGACTCTCGATCCTCATTCAAGTGGCTGGCTATTGCAAGGCCAGTTAATAGGATCTTTTATCTATCGAAGACAGCAAAGTTTTGCACAAGAGGAAGGAACTGGGCTGCAGGGAGAGAGCAGCAGATGGAAAGAAGCCTGATTGTCCTGATCTCATGGAGAACATCTGTCAGGAGGTGCTAGGGAGCTAGTGCCAGGGTCAGCCTGCAGGAAAGGCCTTTCTTATAGGGACCAGCAACTGGACAGGTATGTTAGCTAAGAACCTCACTACCCACTGCCCTTTCTGCCTCCTCACCTCTCATCTGCACTACCTGTTCTTTACACACAATTCGGCGGGGCTGGGTGGGATGACTGATAGTCGTTCTGTGGGACCCCAGGTGAATTTCGAAGACCTTTGTATTGACATGAGGAAAGTACTGTCTTAGAGTTCCACTCA
The DNA here is from genome assembly GCF_903995425.1 of Onychomys torridus. Taxonomy (NCBI): domain Eukaryota; kingdom Metazoa; phylum Chordata; class Mammalia; order Rodentia; family Cricetidae; genus Onychomys; species Onychomys torridus. Next base: position 24,074,507 of record NC_050455.1, on the reverse strand, counting down.
CAAAATATCAGGTGTTCTTTTAGCTACTCTGTGGGAAAACAGAAAATCCTTTCCACTTTGTCCCTTTGGTATTCTCTGTAGATTCTTTCCCCCCAAGAAGTAAAATTCCCAGCATTCCTGTTGTGTGATGTCTCTTACTGTGTAACCAGCTCACTCATGTTTCCTTCCTTCCTTCCTTTGGTGTTGTCTAGGATGGGGGAACCAGGGGACGCCGCTGTGCCATTGAAGCAGATATGAAGATGAAGAAGTGAAGCCTCAGAGTCCCCTCTTTGAGCAGAACCTGAACTAGGAATAAACAAGATAGAGCTTGGGGCATGTGGGCTCAGGTCCACACTTGATCTTAGTCAAAAGGCTGAGAAGCAATATGGGCCCAGAAGAGAAGGTGCCTGGGCCAGATGCCATGAGTTGAGAAAAATCTCTTTTCAGAGAGTTGGAGTAGCACAGTTGCCCGTTTTAGGGCAAAAATCATGGGTTGTGTTAATGCCCTAATGTGTAGCTAGCAGATTGTAGCTAATTTGTACTGTCTTGTGAAGTGTACAGACTTTTTTAAAAAATAAACCTGTGAAGCTTGTGTATATAACAAACAGAAGGTAAACTCTGGCCTTTGGTGTGTCCTTTGTGTTTGAAATGTTTTCTTCACCATGATAACTAATCATGTGGGCTAAGACTGTTAGAGCTGAGAAGTGGTCTTAGAAGCTGCCTACTACCTGAGAAGAGGTGAGTAACCAAGTCTAAATTCATAATTAGTGTTTTTAAAAGAACTAATTGTGCAACAGGGCTATTTGATTGGGCTTTTCGTGACTATTTAGAAACTGTTAAGGTTTTCAGGATCTAGTTCATATAATTCCTTAGAGATCAGAGCATGGACAAAGGCAGCAGAGTGTGTCAAGAGTGTGTTGTGCCAGGACTGTCTTTGCCAATGTCATTGTTATTTCTATAGGTAGAACTCTTGTACAGTAGTGTGTGTGTGTGTGTGTGTGTGTGTGTGTGTGTGTGTGTGTGTGTGTGTGTGTGACAAAGCTAGCCTAGAGCTCAAAATCCTCCAATTTCAGCTTCCCCAGTAGCTTGGATTAAAGGTGTGTGTGCCACATTGGGCTAAGAGTGCTTAAAAACAACAACAACAAATCATTCCTAAATTTGTTTGTGTGAAGGTTAATCTCGGAGAGAAAGTGTAGGGATGGGAATATATTTTGGTAGTATAACTGCAGCTCTTTGCTGGTGTCCTTGGCGATCTCCAGTGCTGGGGGAAAACAACATGGTGGCTCATAGCAGTAATCCTAGCACTTGGGAAACTGAGGCAAGAGGATAGCTGACAGTTTGAGGGGAGGGAGGCTTTGTCTCAAAACAGTATATTGGTGGGACTTGCATGACATCTCAGTAGGTTTCAGGTACCTGCTACCGTGCCTGACCACCTGAGTTTGATCCCGGAAACTATGTGGTAGGAGGGAAGAACTGATTCCTGCAAGTTGTGCTGTGGCCTCCATACACACAGTGGCATGTGCATTCTTATATGTATACATGGATGTGTGCACACAGATGTAATTTAAAATTTTAATGTGTTAAGATCATGTGACCTCAGTTCTATCCATACTAATTTCTGTTACTAAATAAAAATATTCTTTCAGCAGTAAAATGAACTAGTATGAACCTTTTTAAAAATAAAATTAATACTAGGACGTGCTTTAGTTCTTTATTCTTTCTTGAGGGAAAAGATTTAAGAAGAATATACCTAAAGCTAGGTATGGTAGTGCCCTTCTTTAATCCCAGCATTCATGAGGCAAGGGCAGGTGGATCTCTTGAGAGTTCGAGGCCAGCCTGGTCTACATAGTGAGTTCCAGGCTAGCCAAGGCTGCCTAGTTGAGATCCTGTCATTTAAAAAGGAAAAAAATAAGTAAAAAGGCTCAGGTCTTACTCCTAAAATAGGACTGTTTATAAAATTTGAGGGTTTGGGATGTAGCTTAGAGTGGATGGAGGAAGCCTTGTTTTGATGCCTGGTTCTTTATACACCATCGTGACAGAAGCCTGTAATCCTGGACTTAGCAGACAGGTAGAGAGAAAGCCAGAGTAATAGCAGGCTACTAGCAAAATTTAGACCACCCCAAGATACATAAGACCCTGTTCAAAAATGTAAAATTTGTTATGCTAAGGGAGAAGTTAGTCTTTGAAATGAAATGGAATTCAGTCAGTCCAGGAGTTAGAATATGAAATAAGTCTGAAAGTAGTCCACAAACTGACGTGTGCTACAAACATCAAGCCACTGGAAGTTGGGAAACTGCTAGTCATGGGGGCGCATGTCTTTAATCCCAGCACTCCAGAGGCAGAGGGAGGTGGAGCTCAGGGCTTCACGGTGAGACTCGGCCTCAATAAATACAATTTAAGAAGTTTTTAAGTTGGAAAAGTTTACATTAAAGGTCAATTTTCAGTTGGTAAAAAAGCTGATAATTGAGCTTCCAAAGGTAGTAACTGTTGGGGGCAAAACTAAGGAGACATAATTAGGACTCATGTAATGGGAGCAATAAAGTACAGACAGATGAAAAACATTGCCCTCAGTGGTGGAAATCTAGGCACCGTGGACAAGTTTGTATCCCAGCCTGCACTTGTGAAGCTGAAAGTAGAATTTTTGAGTTTAATAATATAGCAAGACTCAAAAAACATCAACAAAACAAACCCCAGGGGCGGGGTGGGGAGTGGTGGTGTGTGGAGAGATGAAGAGCATGCAGTGCTCTTCCAGAGAGACTGAGTTCAGTTCTTAGCACTGCACCAGGCAGCTCACAACTGCCTCGAACTCCCAGCAACTGAGGAGCCAACAGGTCACACAGGCATATATACATAAACAGTAATCTTAAAATTTTAAAACTCAAGGGAGCAACTTGAACAGAGGAAAAAGTTGAAACTTTAAAGGAATTGATGACAAAGCAGAAGACCAAGCAAGAACTCAAGAAAAAAAATCTATTGAAAGCTGTAGCTGGATGCTGGGGTGTAGCTAGCTTACCTAATGTGCGTGAGATCCTGGATTCCATTCCTAGCACCAAGTAAAACCAGGTCGTTCTCAGCTGCCTTCTAAATGTGAGGCCAGTCTACATGAGACCCTGTCTTTAAACGGAAGAAAAAAAGTGCAGAAACCAGTGTAATGAACAAGAGGAGGCGGTTACAACTGTTTTGGGCTGGAGAGATGGATCAACAGTTAAAAAGAGTGCTTGCTGCTCTTCCAGAGGACCTGAGTTCAAGTCCCAGCACCTACATCAGGTGGCTTACCACCATTTATAATCCAAGGGATCCAATCCCTCCCTCTGCTGGCCCATGGACGCCTGCACACGCATGGCATTTATTCACATTCTTGCACACACATGGCGTTTATACACACACCACGTAACAATAAAATTTCCAAATGAATGAATGAATAGTGTTTCTGTTTTTATTCTGACAGTCAGATATGATCAGAAAGATGCCAAAGGTAACCATGATTGTTTTGAAACTACTGGTTAATAAGTTAATAATAGATTAAAATATGTATACACTGAGGAAAATCTTTTTATCCTCAAGTTTATTGCCTTGTGGTTGAGTTCATGGATGATTTGTGATAAAGCAAGTCTGTTAAGGCAGTTACGCTCCAATCCCCAACCCCTTTTTGGAGATGGAGATCTCCAATTTAAAAATGGGGAAATACAAACATGAAGCTTTTTTTATCCAAAAGAAAAATTTCATCTAACGTCTACCTTTAGCTGGCTCTTATGCCTCCTAATGAATGGAAATTTATGGACTCTTTCTATGAACTTGAAAGGCAGGGGTGTATTGAGAGTGTTTATTTGAATTAATTTGTTTTGTTTGTATTTGAATTAATTTAATGCATTTTTCTATATGTTTACAGATGGGGTGTGAGTGGGTTTGGTTGGATTCTGGACAAGACTATCCCGATGACTCTGAGCTGAGCAATGACTACAGGTCCCTCTTCAGCTCCTGGGACTCCAGTCTGGACCTTGATGCGGGCAGCTGGAGGGAAACTGAGGCTCCAGATGCAGAGGCTGAGGACCTAGAGGAAAGCAGCCCAGAGAGAGAATCTAGTGAGTTTCTTGTGGAAGATGAGAGTGAAGAACCTCAGGAGGAGGCGGAGCCAGGCAGCAGCCAGAACCTCCTCCACTCCCTCTCTGAGGTAAAGGGAAAGCTATTATTGTCATAGCTGGAAAGACCGAGCTTCTTTCCCCTCCCTCCTTCCCCCTTCCCACTCCCCGCTTCCTCCTCCTCTTCTTTTCCCCCTTCCCTTCCCCCTCCTCTTTTCTTTCATTTTGAGATTGGATCTGGCTACTTAGTCCTGGGAACTCTGCCTCAGCTACCCAAGGGCTGGCATTCCTAGGTGTGCACCACCCTGTCCCACCCAACTTTCTACTAGAATGCTTCCCTGCATAGTCCTACTACTATTAATAGTTTACTGAAACAGAAGCTCAGGGCCTAAAGAGATGAGTCAGTGGTTAAGAGCACCTGCTGCTCTTGCAGATGCCTGGGGTTTGGTTCCCAGCACCCACATCAGGCAGCTCACAGTGACTGTAACTCCAGTTCCAGAAGACCAGTACCCTCTTCTGGCCTCTGCAGATACCCACATACATGTGTCCTGTGCTCAGAAACATGCACACATATGTGTAAATAAAATTTAAAACCTTTTTTTTTTTTTTGTATGTATGTATGTATGTTTGTTTCTTTGAGACAGGGTATCACTATGTAGCTTTGGCTGTCCTGGAATTCACTATGTAGACTAGGTTAGCCTCAACCAGATCTGCCTGCCTGTCTCCTGAGTGCTGGGACTAAAAGCATGTTATCACTATACCCGGAAATAAAAATAAGTCTTTAAAAAATAAGAACAAAATACAAGTTCCACTATGGCAGTGGCTGATTGATTGCTATGCCCTTAGCACTTGGAGCTGATGTAGAATATGAGACAAATATGTAGTTTGCAATGGGATGTCCTAAATCCACAGTCTTTAGGCCCCTGGTCTTAGGAAGTAGAAGGTTTATATGTAGGGCTGCCTTATGATGAGCATCCTTGCCATGTGTTCAAGTGTCCTTACCTTGGTTAAGGGCTGAGGACCAACAGATTGAAACAGTGAATTTATATTTATTCTGCAACTGAAAATATTCAAGAGAATGTACATCAAATTCAGCAAGTATCTAGTTCAAATATTGTCACTTCTATAGAAGAAAAAGATTTTAAGTTTTCTAGACAGCTACTCCCAATTAATCACAATTGACACTTGAGATTAAAAATTACACCATAATCAAAAAGAGCCAAGAACTATGTCTACATGTTCACTATAATGACCCCAGCAACTAACCCAGTGCCTTTGATAAAATTTGATTGAATGATTAAGTGGGTTAAATCTAGTTGCCATCTTAGACTTAGTCATTCTGACAGGCCAAGCATGTGGCATCACTGAGGTATGGATGCTGTTTTCCACTGCTGTTCCAGTGCACCTAATAACAAACTTGGATTGCAGGTCGTTTAGTTAATAGAGCCATCGTGCTTTAGCAGCAAAGAATCAAGGGAAAACTGTTGCCCTTCCTCTGGCTGGTACCAGGCAACAGGAGAGGAGGGAAATGGAGACTAGCAAAGTGAAAGAGGAGCCTGCAGACAGACTGAAGAGCTTGTAGCCAAGCTCAACTGAGTGCTGAAGAGAAGCCACTGAGAGAGTGTGGAAGGCCAGAGGCAGCCCCCGCGCCCCCCCCCCCCCCCATATCATACCACAGAGGGCCGCCCACAGAGAGCAGAGATAGAGGGGCTGCCCACAGAGAGCGGAGAGGTGAACAGTTTCAAACACCTGGTCTTCCCAGGGAGGTGGGACAGAGGAGCTACAACCCATATCCTAACTCCAATTAGTTAAACTTCTTGGGTCCAAAGCACCATGTGAGCTACAGTATGTTACTGGACATTCAGAACCCCTGTTTTCTCTGCTCCACACAGATTAAATAGTGTTCTACTTTAAAGATCTTATGGTGAGATTTAAATGCAAGAATTCAGCCAGAAATTGTAGCACACCCCTGTAATCCCAGCACTTGGAAGGCAAAGGCAGGAGGATCAAAAATTCAAGGCCATCCTTTGCTACACAACAAATTTGAAACGAGTGTGGGCTATAAGACACCCTGTCTTCAAACATAAAACAGGGCTAGGGGTGAGCTAATCGGTAGATTGCTTGCTTGGCATGCATAAAGCCTTGAGTTGGACCCCTAGCTCCAGATAAGCAGGTTGTAACGATGCACATGTGTAATCCCAGCAGTCAAGAGGTAACAGCAGGAAGGTCAGGTTTTTGAGGTTATCCTCAGCCGCATTTAAGTCCAGTCTGAGGTAAATAAGACTGGGTTGCAAACAAAGGAGTGGAGTTAGTGATGCACACAGCCACTCAGGAGGCTGAGGTGCAAGGACCATTTGACCTTGGGGGTTGACATCTGCCTAGGCAAAACAGTAAGACCTGTCTCAAAACCAATAAATAGCTAAATAGGAAAATGAGATGGCTTAGCAGCTAATGGTGTTCGCTACCAAGTCTGAAGACCCAAATTCAGTTCCCAGAACCCACGTGCTGGAAGGATGAGACTGATTGCTGAAAGTTGTCCTCTGATTTCATGTGTGTGTGTGTACAAATAAACATAATTAAAAACTAAAAATAAATAGGGAAATAAAAAGATAGCTCAGTCAAGTACAATACATGGCTCATAATTATTATTATCGGGGCGGTGGCTCACACCAGCAGCACTCGGGAGGCAGAGGCAGGTGGATCTCTGAGTTCAAAGCCAGCCTGGTCTACAGAATGAGTTCAAGGACAGCCAGGACTACACAGTAACACTGCCTCAAAAGACCAAAACAAAGAAAAATTGTTATATAGATGGAAGTTGTCTCCTTCTGTTTGATCCCAGCCACAGCTGTCTCTGTTCTTATGTCCTCAGCATTTAACCCCAAACAGGTAGAACAAAGAGTCAGAGAATTGTTTTCAGCAGATGAGAACAACAGCAGGAAATACACCTTTCAGAGTGGAAGTCTGAGCTAAGGAGCAACACCCAGCCCCTAGTATCTGGTGTTAGTCTTCTCCCATTTTAACCTCATGGCCTCATGCTGAGACAGGAGAGGTGGTCTCTTTCCTGGAATAGGCAGAGGGTTTCTTAGAAGATGTCTTTACCCATAATTTCGTTTGTAAGAACTAGATGCATTAAATGTGAGAGTATACGGGAAGGTAGACTACCTATGGTTGAAAAAGTTAGTAGGGAAGGGCAGTGGTACTCTGCTTGTACTTATCAGGGAAGTGTCCATCCACAGGCATTGACTAGAGCCTGCTGAGGTCTGTTGTAGTTTCTCTTTTCCTGGTGGGGATGGAGCCCAGAGCTTCAAGCATGCTAGTCAAACACTTTACTGAGGACAGCCCAGTTAGCCACATCACACCCAGCTCCAAGCCCTCTTATTTAGCTTTCCCGGGTGTTCCCAAACTTGTCATTTTTATCCTAACATTTGTTTTAGCCTTAACATAATCAGTACCTTTGGAATCTCCCTGTTAATATTATCTGGCCGGCTATAAGAGCTAACTTTAAGACCACAGGTAATAGTAAAGGGTTGAGAGTTTTTTGGTTGGTTTGTTGTTTCCCTACAGAGGTCAACATCAAATCTAGAATTAAGTACACTTTTTCATTTGGGGGACATTTTTTAATTGTTCAGGTTATCAATAAACTTTATGGATTTGTCTAACAAAGTCACCTTGTTCTAATTTTTCTGGTGCTGTATAGAATTGGCTCTTCTTACCTTAAGGTCTGCCTTCACTTACTCTGTATAAGTCAAGTTATGATGTAGCTAGGATAGCTCTAAAGTTCCCTGTGCTTCTTGGATTTCCCAGGGGGAGGCTCAGCAGGACTCAAAAGAGGAGGACCAGGGTGAAGGGGATGCTTCAGATGTGGGAGAGCAGCCCCCTTTAGGTGACTATGATGATGGCGTGGGCGTTCAGGAAACTCCCCTGGTGGACATCCTTTACAACTGTACCAACTCCTCACAACTGTAAGTATAGGGCTGGGGGGCGACTGAATGGTCGAGTGCTTGTTTAACATACTCAGGATACTGAATGTGATCCCCAGCATGGCTAGGACCTCTAAGCGAAAGGCTCCATCCATGATTGTTAGGATTCATACTTTTATTTAATTCCCTTGGTAGTTACTTGAATCTGTTACCATGAAATGAATTATTTGATAAGGCTTTAAAGAAGTTACAGGTGGAAAACACTAAGAATAATTTTTTGAACAAGGTGCTCAATATGTCACCAAAGCTAGCCTGACTTCCTGAGCTCAGGTTAAATTTTTAACATACTATAAATAGAAGTTTACAAGCCTGTTGCAGCTGGAGAGATGGCTCAGTGGTTAAGAGTGCTTGCTGCCCTTGCAGAGGACTTGGATTCAGTTACTGGCACCTATCTGGTGGCTCACACTGCCTATAACTCCATTTTCATGGGAACTGACACCCACTTCTGGCCTTGTTAAGTGCCAGGCACATACTCAGTGCTAATATATACATGCAAGCAACACCCTTGTGCACATAACATTTAATCAACCTTAAAAACTACAAACAGCCTGTTTTGTTGCTATTAAGAGCACCTTCATGGATGAGGATGTAGCTCAGCGATAGAACGCTTGCTTAGTAGATGAAAAGCCCTAGGTTCAGTCTCCAGCACTGAGAAAAAGAGGGGGAAAGAGTCTCTATTATATATAAACCTTCTCAGTAATTACTAGTTTGATTTACTTAGGAAATGGTGCTCAGTGGTCTACTATTATACAAACTCGACCTTTTGAAAAACTACTGAAACAGGGCCAGGAGTGCATGCCTGTGCTCTCACACTCGGGAGGCAGATGCGGGAAGACTTTGCTTCAAGTTCAAGGCCGGCATGGTCTACTTAGTTCCAGGACAGCCAGAGCTACAGAGCAAAACTCTGTCTCCAAAAATAAATATTTAAAAAAATTATTAGGTTTTCTCCCCAAGACAGGGGTCTCATGTAGCCCAGGCTAGCTTCAAATTAGCTATGTAGTTGAGGATACCTTGAACTATTGATCCTCTTATTTCTACCTTCCAAGTGCTAGTATTATAAAATTAAGCCATCATGCCTGACTCTTTAAGATTCAAAGTTTATATTCTCCCTTTGTCTTGTATGTATCTTGGGAAATTGTTAATATAATTGTCTTATTTTTATAGCTAATTGAGGGACTAAAGACCATATTTTATCTATCTATTTATTTTGAAATATGGTCTTACTAGGGAGCTCCTGTGGGTCAGTGCCTTGCAATGCTCCTGCCTCTGACTCCTGAGTACTGGGATTACAGATAAGCTCCACCATGTCCTCAGACTGTTTTTGGCAAGCAAAAACTAGTGAAGTATGTTGGTTCAGACAGACTGTAATCTTAGCACTCTTGGAGGCTGATGCTCCTGAATTACATAATGAACCTGGTTTTGTGTGATGTTATTACTGGGGAAATTCTAGCAAACATCTACTTACCTCAACAGGGATCTGTTGATCACAGACCAAAGTAATGATACCACTAAAGTCCACTTTGGTGAACTAATGAGTGTATTAGGGCAATTTACAGGAATATAGGTGAGAGGCTACTTACTGGAGAATGACTATCTCAAAGGCAGCTGTATCATTGAAAGCCCAACCCATCATGGGTAACATCTCAAAAAAGCTAAAATCTTGGATCCCTCTGTACAACTTTTAGGCAGTTCAATAGATTGGAGAGTCTCCTTAGAAGTCCTTACTACTTATATAACTTTGGCAGGAGAGGAGCCTGTGAATCTTCTCAGTTTCAGGGACTTCCTGAGACTTGCCAGTTGTTTGCTTCCTGATCTTAATGAGCCTCCTAATGAGTTAAAAAAGAAGTCCTTTTAGAACTTCCTGAGTCTTTTTCTTTGTTTTGTCTTGTTTTTTTAAGACAAGGAATCAAACCTGGCTGTCCTAAAACACGATAGGTAGACCAGGCTGAAACAGAGATCCACCTGTGTCTCTGCCTCCCAACTGCTGGGATTAAAGGCATGTGCTAACATGCCTGATAACTTTCTGAGTCTTTAAGGAGTTTCATTTCAAAATGGAATGTTTCAATTCAGAGGAAATTGCATATATGAACAGAACAGAACAGAATATCAGTAATGATATCTGCTTGGCCAAATATCTTTTTTTATTTGTTTTTGAACTAGGGTCTCATGGAACTCAGGCTGGCCTAGAACTCAATATGTAGCTGAGAGTAATCTTAAACTTCTGATTTTCCTGCCTCTACCCCCTAAGTGAGGTTACAGGCTTGGCCAGTTATCTTAAGGGGAAATAGAAATCTGAATTCTTATGTTAAAGCAGAAGTTTCAAACTCCTTTAAAAAACAGCCCCATATCTGGGCTCGGTGCCTCACATCTATAATCCCAGAGCTCCCAGAGTTCTCTGGTTGACCTAATAAGTTCCAGCCTGGCTACAAAGTGAAGCCTTCTGTCAGACAATAACACAACAGCAGTCCCTGGAGAGGGAAGGTGGAGGTAGACTCCAAAGAGAGCCCGTTGATAGAACTCTTGGCTAGTATACTCAAGGCCTGTGTTCTAGCATTGGAAACCAGAAACAGACAAAAGGGGTGTTCTCCAGGCTCTTTTCTATCTCCTGCTGAAGTCTGCACTGATGAGGACAGGAGACCGCCTCTGGGTCTAGTCCTGCTATGCAGTACTAGCCACTCCCTTGCTTTACTCTCATTTATGTGGCTGGTATTTGTCTCCATGTGGGTAAAATAAAGGTAAGACAGATTCTTAAAATATGCGTCGTTGGTTAATTACGAGGTTATAAAACCTACCACAGCACACACAGTGGATACATTAAGTCTTTATTGTGAGGATGTATCAATGAAGTTCTACAACCTAGTACAAAAGAAGTATTGTTAATCTAGTCTGAGTGATCAGAAACTTAAGGCACGGATGCTGCTATAACAAACCTCCCATCCACCCTCCTGTAAACCAACCTAATGACACTCATTGGGACAGACGGACACACACACACACACACACACACACAAACACACACACACACACACGTAGAAGTGAGTCTAACTGGGAAAAGGAAGGAGATTAACAGGAGTTGAAGGAGGACAAGAGATGGTAAGGTGGTGGTGAATTTGATTGGAATCTATTAATGTGCGTGTATGAAAATGTAATGAAATCCATTATTATGTATAATTAATATATGCTAATAAAAACATTAAATAAAATAGGAATGGCTGGAGAGATGGCTCAGCAGTTAAGAACACTTGCTACTCTTGCAGAAGACCCAAGTTCGTTTCCCAGCACCCATATCCGGAGGCTCACAACCATCTGTACCTCAGCTCCAGGGAATCTGACACCCTCTTCTGGTCTCCTCTGGCACTGCACTCATGTACACAGAAACACACAGAATTACAAAACAAAAATAAAATCTTAAAAAATAAATAAAATAGGAAAAAAGAAAAGAAATTTGTTTTGTGGTTTAAATGTCTTATTTGGATAGGGTTCTATAAATAATAGCATTTAAGGATAAGTTGAGTAAAGATCATAGTAAAATTATATGATTTGGTGGTATGTGATTTAGATCCAGGTGAGGCCAGGTGTGGTGGTGCATATCTTTAATCCCAGCACTCAGGATACAGAGGCCGGTGGACCTCTGTGAGTTCAAGGTCAGCCTAGTTTACCCAGCAAGTTCTGGGATAGCCAGGGATACATAGTGAGACCATATCTCACTCCCATCCAAGTACTAACCAGGCCCAACCCTGCTTAGCTTTCGAGATCAGATGAGATTGGGCGCATTCAGGGTGGTATGGCCGTAGACCCATATCTCAAAATAAATAAGTAAATAAATGATTTACAAGTGGCTGGAGAGATGGACTACTAGCAGTTAGAAATACTTGCTGCTCTTGTAGAGGACTAGGGTTCAGTTCTTAGCACCCATATGGTGGTTCAAAACCTTCTGTAACTCCAGTTTCAGGGCATCCAATGCCCTCTTCTGACCTCTACAGGTACCAGGTACACACGTAGTACACACACACATACATACATGCAGTCAAAACATTTGTACATATCAAATAAAAATGAATCTAAAAATTGAGTCTGGATATAGGTGAAATAATACATAGTGAAAATAAATAGTTATGAGGAGGTATTAAAATTGAGCAGATAATAGGAATTGTATTTTCACATGGATTTATACCATCTGGTATACAATGCAAAATGAGAATATGACATTCTTTTTTTCCTGAGACAGCGTCTCATGTAGCCCAGGCTGGCCTTGAACTCACTGTGTAGTCAAGGGTGATGAAGTTCTGATCTTCCAGTTTCTGTCTCCCAAGTGCTAGAATTACAGATGGGCCCCCATGCCTGATTTAGAGAATTTGGAAATCTAAGTGTTAAGACAATCTCTTTCAAAGGAATAATACAGTATATAATGTAGAACATGTAACATATCATTTAACTTTGGAGTAAGCAGAAAGCCTTTATATCTTTTTCCTTTTTTTTTTTTTTTGTTTGTTTTTCGAGATAGGGTTTCTCTGTGTATTCCTGGCTGTCCTGGAACTCACTCTGTAGACCAGGCTGGCCTCAAACTCAGAGATTTGCCTGCCTCTGCCTCCCAAGTGTTGCAATTAAAGGTGTGCGCCACCACTGCCTGGCTTAACAGAAAACTGTACAACTGGGAAAATTATAAGGTGAGATAAAATATTGAACTGTTGTATCTCAAAAGAAAAGCAAAATAAGACAATTTAGTGCAGGACAGGAAGTATCATGAGGAGAAATGAATCTATAGTAGGTAATTTTTGAAGATTATGGTAGCTAAGGATATAGTTTAATGTAGAGTGCTTGCTTGCCCAGCCAACAGGAAGCCCCAGTATCAAAACACAAACCAACAAACCAGAAAACTGAGGGTTGGAGAGAGGGCTCAGTGTGTAAGACACTAGCTGCCAACCTGTTGACTTGTTGACTTGGGCCCCACATGGTGGAAGAAGAGAGCAACTCCTGCACTTGTCCTCTGACCTCCATATGTATCTGCACCATGGTACCCACCTGTGTGCTCACGCACATGCACACATACACACACGCTATAAAGGAAATTAGAGGGAAAACTAAAACAACTAAGATTACTATGCAAAGGAAGGCTGATGGGCTATTGACTAGCATGCAGGAGGGCTTAAGTTTAATCTCCAGAACAGGGAGAAAAAAGAAAAAGTTCAGTTAGGAGACAGTTTGCATCCAGAGCCAGTCTAGAGCAGATGGGCCCATTTCAGAACGTTAGAATGGAAAGCAGGGGGTGGCCATTATCAAGAAGTTGATAAGGGGAATGACATATTTCTACTGTGTAAAGCAGCTACCACAGCCTGATACAGGTAGGGATCTTCAGCTGCCAACAGGTTTCTAGGTACATTGTTCGGAGAGGAGTGTGTATGCATAGTGTGTTCAGGTAAGGGTCTTAGGCTGCCAAGTGCATTCCTTGAAAAGGAGTGGTATGTGTATAGCCCAAAGAAATGGACTTCCAGATAGCTAAGCTTGCCTGCCTCTAATGAGGCATACAGGGGACAGTGAAAAGGAAAAAATACTTACTATCTAGCATTCAAATGAAACATAAGAGAATTCATTGATATGTCAGGAATAAATTAATAGTGTCTACTATGTGTCTGGTGATTCTAGGTACTTAGGAAGGAACACTGAGGTGGAGTCTCATGTAGCCCAGATTGGCCTCCAGCTCATTATGTAGTCTATAACCCATGATCTTCCTCCTCCTGCTTCCAAAATGCTGGGTTATAGGTGTGCACCATTTGGCCCACTTCAAACTGTTTAATAGATCAGTTCTGTAGAATCACAGGTACGAACCAGCAGGAGGTGATGAGGAACAGGTGACCTGTAACCCCAGCATTTGGGAAGCTGGAGGCTGAACAGTTTAAAGCCATCTTGGGCTAAGCATAGGTTTCCAGAATAGTCTTTTTGTTTTTTGTTTTTCAAGACAGGGTTTCCCTGTGTAGCTTTGCTCCTTTCCTGGAACTCACTTTGTAGACCAGGCTGGCCTCGAACTCACAGAGATCTGCCTGGCTCTGCCTCCCGAGTGCTGGGATTAAAGGCATGTGCCACCACCCCTGGCCAGAATAGTCTTTTACTACATAGCTGACCCTGCCTCCAAACACCAGAGTGTGGGTGGGGGGAGGAAAAGGGGAAAAAGGCAAAGGCAGGTTCATATTTGTAGTATACTTTATAAGACAGTGACCACTTACCCAGCATGGTGGCATAAGCCAAGTGTTCTGGAATATGGAGGAAGGAGAATCAGGAGTTCAGGGTCATCTTCAGTTACATAGTTCAAAGCCAGCTGGTCTACATGAAACCCTGTCTCAAAAGGAAAAAGAGAGAAATATAAAACAAAGTTAACCACTTCATTGGGTGGTAGTGATACTGTTTATTGTGGCTAGAGAGATAGCTCAGTAGTTAATAGCCCTTACTGCTTTTGTAAAAGACCTTGGTTCAATTCCCAGCACCCATATCAGGCAGCTCACAACCACCTGTAATTCCAGTACCAAGGGCACCCAATACTCTGGCCTCCACAGGCACCAATTCATTCTTGGTACACATAAATTCACACAGGCACACTCAGAGACACATAAAAGAAAAAAATGTTAAATATATAGTTTACTATCTCTTATAAGAGTATTAAGTACATTTTCATACCTATGATATTATATCCCTTCAAATGTTTAATTAGGAGCACTATGCCTTGGGAAAGCCTCATTACCCATCTAGTGAGACACAGTACTACTTATGAAGCGACTGTCTCTTTTCTGTCATATATCCTGTAGGAATGACCTAAGCCAAGGTGATCCTATTCAGGATCATTTCCTATTTAAGAAGACTCTTTTGCAAGTCTGGAAGATGATTGCCAGTCACAGGTAGGTTTCCAATGTGAGATTATCTCCAGCACCAAAACACATGCTTGGATATGAACACAGAAGGGGATAGCTTCATCCTTCATACTTCAACTGGAGTGGGAGTGTGGGTCTGCGACTCAGCTGCTGTTGTGCCTGCCCAGCATGCAGGAAGTTCTAGGTTTCATCTGAACATAGTGTACACTGGCTAGGGACTAACATGCCTGTCATCCTAGCCTTAGGGAGATGGAAGAAGGATGGTCACAAGGTGAAAGGAACCCTGGTTTGACACAGGCCTGGGCTACAGGAGACTGTCTCAAAACAAGGAGGCCCCCAGACTAAGAGCTAAGCCATGGGTGAGACCTATAGCTGTTGTATTAGTCTATAAGGAGTCGTTGCTGTACCATTCGAATTGTCTCTAGGAATTTTTTCCTAATACTTGATATTTTTGTACTTCAGATATAGTTGCCTCCTTCCCATGTGGTGGCTTTTCCTTTTCACAGTAATAGGTCCTCAGAGCTATGGGTGTGGCTCATTTGGGAGAATGCTCACCCAGTATGCATGAAGTTCTAGACTTAACCCCAGTGTTACATATACCTGTCAGGTCTGGTGGTACACACCCATCAAGGCAGGAGAATCAGAACTACATGTTCATCCTTAGCTGTCTAGCAAGTTTGAGGCTAGCCTGAGCTACGTGACACCCTGTCTCAAAACAAACCAATGGTTAGAGAGAGCTCAGCAGGTAAGAACACTTACTGCTTTTTTTTTTAAGATTTATTTATTATGTATACAGTGTTCCGCATGCACACATCCCTGCAGGCCAGAAGAGGGCGCCAGATCTCATTACAGATGGTTGTGAGCCACCATGTGGTTGCTAGGAATTGAACTCAGGACTTTTGGAAGAGCAGTCAGTGCTCTTAACCTCTGAGCCATCTCTCCACCCCCACCCACCACTTACTGCTTTTGCAGAGGACATGGACTCAGTTCCCAGCACCCACACAGTGGCTCACAACTATCTGTAACTCAAGTTCCAAGGTATCAGGTGCCCTCTTCTGGCTTCTGTGGGCACTGCACACATGTGATGCACGTATGTACATGGAGGCAAAACATTCATACACATAAAATGAAAATAAATACTTTTAAAAGGGAAAGAAAAAAACTAGAGTCCTTAACTAAAAGAGATTATGATGACAGTTAAAATATTTTACAGATTGAGTTCCCCCCTCCCTAACATCCTTGCTGCTTAGGGAAGTCAACAAAAAGCCATATGCTGTTTGTTTTTGCTCTGTAGCCTGGCTGGTCTAGAACCAGAACCCAATACATAGTCGAGGCAGGTCTTCCACTCTTGGTGATCCTCCTGTCTCAGTGTCCTTAGTGCTATGATGAACCACCACACCTCATTTACTCTGTAGTTTGAAGTATTCTTGTTATGAGTCACCCTTCTCCTTTAGAGTGATTCGCCAGGGTTTCTTTATCCTCTTTGGGTTTATTTCTTAACAGGTTCAGCAGTCCATTTCTGAAGCCTGTGTCAGAAAAGCAGGCCCCAGGATACAAGGATGTGGTGAAAAGGTCAGTAGGAGAGGGACTGAGAGTGTGGTTGGTTGCTGTTGTATTTTTTGAGACAGTGTCTCATGTAGCCTAGGCTAACTTCAAACTGGCTAGATAGCTAGATAGCTGAGGACGACCTTGAACTTCCAACCCTCCTGACTCCCAATTCCCAAGTTCTAGGGTTACAGACATGGACTACTATGCCCATTTTTTGTGGTGCTGAAGATAAAACCTGGGCTTAGTGCATGCTGGGCAGCACTCTCCAGCTGTGTACATTCCTGGCCTGGTTCATTGTGCTGGGCAGCACTCTCCAGCTGTGTACATTCCTGGCCTGGCTCATTGCTTCTCTTTTGTTCATTTGTTTTGCTCTGTGGATTGCATGTAGCCCAGACTGGTCTCAAATGGTTGAAGCTGACCTTAAATTCCTAATCCTCCTTCCTCCCCCTCTGAAGTGCTGGGATACAGGCCCGAGCCACACTATACCAGGTCCTTGTTGCTTTTATGTCTGTCTTTTCATTCTTTATTTCCAATCTACTGGACTATATATCTTATTTACAGTACTCACAAACTCAAGATATATTCTACAGCCAATCTAAGCCAATTTGGCTTAAAAATTGTTTCCGACATTTAAGTGGGAAAAAAAAGAAACATAAAAACTTAAGTTGTTTATCTAAGAAAATGTTTTAAGGTCTAAAAAGGTATTTGGATGGTAGTAGAAGTTATGATAGAAAGTGGTTTAGGTATAAAACTTTGGACTCATCAAGATAGGATAGATAACGGAGTATTTTCTCTGAATTTGCCTAATACAAATGGACTAGACATTGGAGTATTAAAAAAATAATAAATATAAAAAATTATTTTGATATGCTTTCTACTCCCTGCCCCAATATTACCTAGATTGGTTTAGAACTTGTGGGTTCAAGCAATCTTCCCATTTCTGCTACTCTGTTAACTGAGACCACGGGTTTTTGAGACAGTCTCATGTGCCCCAGGATGGCCTCACACTTAGCTGAAGGTGATCTTGAAGTTTCCAGCTTCCTGCCTCTACCTCCAGAGTATGGCATTACAGGTGTTATTATTATTATTTGTTTTGTTTTAAAATTTGTTTGCCATTTATCTCAGTTTGGTAGATAACTGGAGATGTTTCTGCCTCAGTCTACTAATTGCCTAGTGCTACAGTTACCTATGTGTGTACCTGGTCCCTCCACATTTGACAGTATTTCTTGAAGAAAATTTTAGGAGGGACCCTGTGTTCATTCAGGCAGTTAGTTTTAGCCATGCTAAGATAAAGCTGTTAAATGGAAATTCAAAAACATTGTTGGGTGCTGTATTTTGGGTGTTAGCATAGTTCCTCTAAAATGCTGCGATTATGGAGATGGCCCCATTGTTAAAAGCATTCAATTGCTCTTACAGAGAACTCAGAATCAGTTCCCACATGGTGGCTCACAACCATCTGTAACTTTGGAGTTACAATTCCAGGGCCTCTGCCATCTTCTCGCCTCCGTAGGCATGAGACATGCACATGGTGTGTAAATACCACATAAACAAAGTAAAAATAAATCCAAAACTATTTTAAAGTGCTGTCATAAAACAATAGAATCTAAAAGGTTATGAGAGGGATTGGTGAATCTCTGTGACTTGAGGCCAGCCTGGTCTACAGAGTGAGTTCCCCATAGTCCCTAACAGTGCCAACACTTCAGAAGTTCAAAGTCTCCATCTGAAATATATAAAACTCAGGACCATTGCTCTTGTAATTAATTTGTATGATTGAGACAAGGTTTTACTGTGTGGCTCTAGCTGGCTCGGAACTTGCTATGTAGTCCAGGCTGGCCTTGAATTCCTTGAACTCTAGAGATCAGATTGCCTCTGCCTCCTGAGTACTAGGATTAAAGGTGTGTGCCACCACACAAGGCTTTTTAATTTTTTAAATTTATTAACTTTATTTTATGTGTATTTATGTAAAGGTGTCAGATCTACTGGAAATGGAGTTACAGATAGTTGTGAGCTGCCATGTAGGTGCTGGGAATTGAACCCGGGTCTTCTGGAAGAGCAGCCGGTGCTCCTAACCCCTGAGCCATCTCTCCAGCCCTGCTTTTTAATTTTTAAAAATAGTATTGTATTATCATTATGATTATGTGTATTGTGAGCATGTGCACGCATACACTTACATTTGTATATGTGCTACAGGTCAGTGGACAACTTTCAGCAGTCAGTTTTCTCCTTCCTCTGTGGGTTCCAGGAAATGAACTCAGGTTGTCAGGCCTGTACAACAAGTATGTTCATTAACCTGCCAAGCCATCTTGCTAGTCCATCTTCTAATTGTGACCCTCTGTCAATAAAAAATGAACTATATACTTCCAATATGCAATGGCACGTGGTGTACATTCCTACTTTAAAAGGGAAGAATGGGGCTGGAGAGATGGCTCAGAGGTTAAGAGCACCAATGCTCTTCCAGAGGTCCTGAGTTCAATTCCCAGCACCCACATGTTGGTTCACAACCATCTGTAATGAGATCTGGTGCCCTCTTCTGTATACATAATAAATAAATCAATCTTTAAAAGGGAAGAATGGGGCATAGCAAGGAAAGTTTGGACGAAAGCAAGCCTGAAATCCAGTAAGGCCAACACCATTCCTGTAGCTCTCTGTTCAGCACCTGGTGCTCTGATGTTCCACTGAGCTCCAAAAGTTGTGTTGTCTACACACAACACAGAGAGATTCTCTCATGGGCCAGCTCCATTCCATGGTTGCGTCTATCTTCAGTAGTGTCTCACATCCTGGAGTCTTTATTACAGCCTAGACTCCATCTTCAGTAGTGATGTCATGGTCCTAGCGTTTCCTGTCCTGGAGTCTTTATTACAACCTAGACTACCTTCACAGCCTCACACAAGGGCAGCTCAGCTACTGCTGCAGCTCCAAGGCACTGCATTGTCTCTTTAATGGCCCCATCTCTTGAACAGTTAAAGGTGTATTATTATGGGTGCACAGCTCTGATCTTGCTTGTGCGTCCTTCCTTGACAAGCTCCACGGTTTTTATTTTGCTCCGCTTGCTGCTCTTTCTCACTACAGATGATGAAGCAGTGAGTAGCCTCGTGTTTTCCTGCCTTGAAAGTTCCTTTGCAAACAAAGTAGTCCATGACTTTCTAAGTCAGCCTCCCTCAAGAGCCTAGACGTTGGCAGAATATAGACAAATGCTTTGCCAGAATAAAACCTGAATGGCCTCCAGCCCAGGTCCCAGCAGAACCTTGTTCACCTCTGGCTCTTCGCAAGCCAAGGCTCTGCAGTCTACTTTTCTCTGCTTCTTTGTCTTACAGACTCCTTCCCGGAAGAGCCTACAAAGTCCTTCTTAGAGCAGTTAAGGGCTTGTCTAGGTCAGCTTCCCAAGCTCTTTCACTTCCTTCTCCCAAATTAGTTTCAAAGACCTAAGAACCTTACAGCCAGGCTTACCAGCAGTTGCCCTCCTGGTACCAGCAATTGCCCTCCTGGCACCAGCAATTGCCCTCCTGGTACCAGCAATTGCCCCTCCTGGTACCAGCAATTGCCCCTCCTGGTACCAGCAATTGCCCTCCTGGTACCAGCAATTGCCCCTCCTGGCACCAGCAATTGCCCTCCTGGTACCAGCAATTGCCCTCCTGGTACCAGCAATTGCCCTCCTGGTACCAGCAATTGCCCCTCCTGGTATCAGCAATTGCCCTCCTGGTACCAGCAATTGCCCCTCCTGGTACCAGAAATTACCCCTCCTGGTACCAGCAATTGCCCTCCTGGTACCAGCAATTGCCCTCCTGGTACCAGCTTCTGTCTTAGTTACTTTCTGTTGCTATGATAAAAAATACTCTGGAAAATCAACTTAGCCAGGCGGTGGTGGCGCACGCCTTCAATCCCAGCACTCGGGAGGCAGAGGCAGGTGGATCTCTGTGAGTTCAAGGCCAGCCTGGTCTACAGAGTGAGTTCCAGGACAGCCAGGGCTACACAGAGAAGCCCTGTCTTGAAAAACTAAAACAAACAAACAAATCAACTTAGACCTGGGTATGGTGGAGAGTTCTAGGACAGCTAGGGCTACTTTGAGAGATTCTGTCTCAAAAAACAAACAAACAAACAAAAAACCCAACAACCAACACAAAAGGAACTTAAGAGGTAAAGGGCTTGTTTTGGCTTACAGTTGCAGAGGGATGCAGTCAGGGAAAGATGATGGCAGGGATGAGGCTGCCTGGTCCACAGGAAGCAGAGAGAACAGAAAGTATGTGTGCCCTCGTGACATACTTCTTCCAGCGGGGCTCTACCTTCTAAAGGTTCCACAGCTTTCTCAAGCGGCACCATCAGTGAGGCCCAATTGCTCCAATTCGTGGACTATAGGGATATTTCACATTCAAACCACAATATTGACCTCTGATTCTGATGACAAAGGCCGACTGCGTTCTGCAAAGCGCGTAGAGTTGCCAGCCTTTCTTACCATCTGGCCTTTGGAGTCTCGGTTCTGTGTGTGTGTGTGTGTGTGTGTGTGTGTGTGTGTGTGTTCCTTGGGATAGTGCGTGTTTTTTCACAATAAACTTTTCCTCTTTGTCTTCTGGGGCATTTTCTGGAACATTTTTTTTCAAGAGCTTTCCCTTCAACTCTGAAATTTCTTCTCTTTTTCTATTAGGGGTTTCTGGCATGCAGGAACCTCCTTTTTCTTCTCTTTGGCACCCCCATGGTTATAGCCAGGAAAAAGCTGCATGCAATCTCTTCAGATCCCAGTTTCTCCATCTGTCAAATGGAGAGCATAACTACCTGTCCTCACTCTGCAGAATGAGGCAGGAACACCATGACTGGAAAGACAGCATAGGCAGTGGACAGACAGACAGCCCCCTGCTTCCGCTCCTCAGGTGCCAGGATGCAGGGGTATGCCCCCATGCCCAGCACAACCCTGACTCAAAAACTGTGGTAACAGTGGGCCTGGTGCGTCAGTAAGCCTCAGATCCTGACCCCCTGCCACAGTGCAGGAGGACAGCAAGTTCAAGGACTGCCTGGCAATGTCACAAGCTCTTGCCTCTAAAAAGCCAAGAAAGGGCTGGGACAAAGGTTAATGGGAAGGGACTTGCCCAGTATGTGTGAGGCCTACCCAGTCAGTGGTTCTTACCTTCCTAATGCTGCGACCCTTTAGTACAGCTCCTCATGTTGTGGGGACCCCCACCATGAAATCATTATATCTACATAATGTAGATATCTGATATTCAACCCCTGTGAAAGGGTTGTTGACCCCCAAAGGGGTCTTGACCCACAGGTTGAAAACCAATGCCCTAGGTTCAATACCCAGTGCCTCCCAAATGATGATGATAATGGTAAGTAATACCTACATTGTATGTTTATTGAGAGGGTTAACTTACCATAGAATGTGCTCGACATAGTGTTTGGCCTTTATAAAGGATTGGTATCTGCAGCTGCTATTTTATTATTTTATGAAAATTGTTATCTTTGCCACTCTTGTAATTAGCTTTCCATTGCTGTGATAAACACCATGACCAAAAACAGCCTGTGGGAGAAGAGGGTTTATTCCATCATCCAGGGAAATCATCAGGGACTTGGAGACAGGAGCTGATGCAGAGGCCATAGAAGGGTACTTCTTTCTGGCTTGCTCCTCATGGCTTGCTCAGCTTACTTTCTTACAGAACTCGGATATTGTGTGATATTTTGTTTGTGTTCTGACAAATAAAGCTTGCCTGGAGATCAGAGGGCAGAGCTAGCCACTAATTAACCATAGGGGCCAGGCAGTGGTGGCACACACCTTTAATCCCAGCAGTTGGGAGGATTATGCCCTTAATCCTAGGGAGGTAGAGACAGGAATATAAAGCCGGTGGAGACAGGATCTCGGCCGCTCATTCAGTCTGAGGATTCGTAGAGACAGGCTCTTCCCCTCATTCGGTCTGAGATTTCATAGAGGTAAGAAGTCTCTGGTGGCCGGCTGCTCTGCTTCTCTGATCTCTCAGCGTTCACCCTCAACATCTGAATCCGGGTTTTGGTTGTTAAGACTAATTAGGATCGAGCTTCACTCAGGACCATCTGCCCAGGAGCGGCACTAACCCACAGTGGGCTGGACCCTCCCACATCTATCATTAATTAAAAAACGCCCCAGACATGCCCACAGGCTGGTCTAATGAGAGTTTTCTCAGCTGAGGTTCCCTCTCCCCAGATGACCCGTTTGTGCCGAGTTGACAAAACAAAAACTAAAAACAGATGAACCAGTGCGGCTTCTGTTTTCACCAGGAACAAGTTCTCAGAGAGCTTGTCATCGACGCCACATTTTTGTTTGTCTGTCGGTCTGTTTTGAGACAATCTTACTCATGTTGGCTTGGAACTCACTGGGTAGCTCAAGCTGTCCTCAAACTGGTGATAACTTCCTGCCTCGGCCTTCAGTCCATCAAGGTTTGATTTCCTCTTGCTCCTGCAGACCCATGGACTTAACAACCCTGAAAAGGAACCTGTCTAAGGGACGCATTCACACTATGGCTGAGTTCCAGCGGGATCTGATGCTCATGTTCCAAAATGCTGTCATGTACAATGACTCTGACCATCACATATACCACATGGCTGTGGAGATGCAGCGCGAAGTCTTGGAGCAGATCCAGGTACTGGACCAGAACGTGCTTCAGGGACAGGGAAGGTAGTCTCTGGAGTCTGGTTTATGAAGCCTGTGTGACTAAAGGTGATGTGGAGGTGACCTTGTGTCCTTGGAGCTTGTCTTATAGATGACCGAAAGATCTTAAGGATTGATGTCCCCTCAGGATTGGGAAGCTCCCTGTCTTCCATGTCTTAGAAGGTCCAGATTGAATATACAACAGCATGAGGTTATCTGGGAATGCAGCAAGATGGCAGGGAATGGGCAAGTGATGGGCACTTCTGCTTTCAGAGGCCCCAGTTGTAAAGCTAAAGCAGGCCAGTGCTGGATCCACTGTCCATGTCTTGGTTGCTACAGCTGTTGGTAGTGATGGACATGTAGAGTGCCCATCTTTGGGGAGAAGACAGTAAGTTCAAGGAGACATGTAAAGATTTCCCTTTGGGAAGCATCACACTTTAGCCAGGGTAGTCTTATCTGTTTGCCAATACAATAGATGAAATTGCACACTCTCCTACATGGCTTTAAGGTTCTTGGTTTGTGTCTGGCTTTGCTCCTGTAGGTGCTGAGTACTTGGTTAGACAAAAGAAAGGACCTGAGTAGTCTGGAGTGAGTGCCAGCGAATCCAATGGATGAAGGAAGCCTGTCCTGTTAGCCTGGAACTGCAAGTCTGAATCTTTCTCAAGTTTATAGCTCTCCTGAAGACTGGCCAGAGAAAATCTGAAGACTTACTCCTTCTCCATTACCTTCCCTAATAAGGATAAGAAGCCCTACTTCCCTGCTGAAGAGTCAATGGTGCTTGCAGATATATTATTTGTAAAGGGGTGGGGTTGGGGTGCTGAGATCCTGATTTATGATGTAAATATTGCCCATATTTTTGTTGTGTAGACTTAGAAGTGATTTAATTGAATCTTTTGTTTCTCCATGAATAAATATTTCATAAACCGAAGATTTTGTTTGGTTTTTGAGGCAGGGGGGTCTCAAGCCATTAAAACCCAGGCTTTGCTGGAAATCTCTATAGCATCCAGCTTCTACCTCCAATGGCATGCTGGGATTGGAGGTATGTGCCACCAGACCTTGCAAAGACTGTTTCTAAATGATGAAAGAAGCTGGAACTAGGGGGGACCCCATCAAGTGTGAAACAAAGAAGGTATTTGCTGGGGTGTAGCTCAGTGACTCAGTGCTTGTCTAGTGTGGGCGCTGGGCGTGATCCCCAGTTCACCACCACCACCACCACCTGCTGTGGATAGCGCTCTGTATAAATAAAGTGCTGATGGCCAGTAGCCAGGCAGGAAGGATAAGGTAGGTGGGACAAGGAAGAGGAGAAGGCTGGGAACAGGAAGGCTGGGAGGAGACACCGCCAGCCGCCGCCATGAGAAGCAACATGTAAAGACACTGGTAAGCCACAAGCCATGTGGCAAAGTATAGACTAACAGAAATGGGTTAATTTAAGATAGGAGAAGTAGATAACAAGCAGCCTGCCACGGCCATACAGTTTGTAAGCAATATAAATTTCTGTGTGCTTTCTTGGTTGGGTCTGAGCGACTGTGGGACTGGCGGGTAAGAGATTTGTCCTGACTGGGCCAGGCAGGAAAACTCTAGCTACAACCACCACCACCACCAAAGAAAGAAAGAAAGAAAGAAAAAAGAAGGAAGGGAAGAGAAAGTATGTCAAGAAATTAATAAACTTGACATTAATCTTTCATATAATATCCGGGAGGGAATGGAGCATGCTGAGAGGGGCGTCTGATTTATTTAATTTATAAAGTGCGGATAATTCAAGCATCCTTCAAGTAAGCATGAGGATGAAAGGAAATCAGTGAGAGAAGGGCTGGTGCTAAGGCACCCTGGGTAAAGGGGTCACACGCGATCCGACCACAGGAGGTCCAGGCCCATCCCCGGAAACAGAAAACCCGGAAAGATTTGACTACATGAAGTTGTTTTCTTATCTCCACATCACATCATCACATCACCACATCACGTCACGTTACACACCACCACCACCAGCAGCTAGTAAAGTTGTTTTTAAAATTATGAGAAAATGTTAGAAATATGTCTACTACTCTAAGACTCATAAAAAGAATAAAATTCGCACGGCTAATTGCTACCCTAGGTAAAAACAGAGACTGAAAAACGCTGCTGGGATTGGCCCTCTGCAGCCACCGTAGAAAACTAGCCTTTGGTCTCTTAGCAACGGGATTTGACAACACCAGAACGGAGGTGAGAGATGGGAGGGTCTAGCTTGGAGATTTCCCAAGGACTTGGGGAACTTACCTTGCAGTAACGCCTAAGCCTGTACAAAGTGGTTCCTGAGGAGTGAGGGCCCTTCGCTAGGGCAGCCGGCTCGGGCTTTCCCCTACTGGAGAGCGGCCTGATACAGTCCATCCTCCTGCCTCAGTGAAGCAGCGGCCAGGGCTCCACTTGGTGCTTGTAGGAAAACATGGCAGTTTCCATTTTCACAAATTAGTCAAGCCTAGCACCAAATACTGCCACAGGTTGGGGCTGTCACTGCAGTGGATACCTGGTCAGGAGATTCGTAAATTATCCCGGAAAGCGCCAGAATGGAGGTGTCAATGCCCCTGCCTCAGATATATGTAGAAAAAACCCTAGCCATTATCAAGCCAGATATTGTTGACAAAGAAGAGGAGATACGCGACATTATTCTCAGATCTGGATTCACCATCATTCAGGTAACTTCTGGCGTCTCTTCTATTAGTTTGTGCTATACTTAGATAAATGTACCCACCCAATTAGATCCGTGGTAACAATAAGTTTACATCTCTAAATATAAAGGTTATATGTAAGTTAAGCAGGTAGGCACATGCCTGTAACCGTGGTACCGGGGAGGCAGAGGCAGGAGGATCAGGAATTCAGTTATGCAATGACTTCAAAGTTGACAGGTCAGCCTCAGCTCTGTGAGACCTGTCTGAAAAATCAAACAAGTTACATGTAACAGGTAAGTTTTTCACACTTCCAAAAGATATAGAATAAGACTCGAAAGAAGCCGGACTGCCCTTTCCTTCTCTTAACTTCTCCAGGTCAGGTCTAGAGAGAGGAAATGACTTACTGCATTGTCCTTTCCCAGGAGAAATCAGAATCTACTTATTCCCTCTAAGTTATGTGCAATATTCTAGTGCATAGATTCTCTAGTGTTGATAGGTTTTCGTTTGCCTGTTTGTTTTTAAACAGGGCTTTTTTTCTGGGTAGCCTTGGCTATCCTGGAACTCCCTCTGTAGACCAGGCTGGACTCAGACTCAGAGATCCACGTGCTTCTGCCTCCTGAATGCTGGGATCAAAGGTGTGTGCCACCACTGCCCGGCAAACATTTAATGTTTTAAGACCAACATTTGTTCTGCAGTTGATAAACATGGTCAGTCATGGAAGCCAGGCCTTCCAGAGGACATTGAGAGGTCAGCTTGTATTACACAGAGAGTTCTAGGCCAGCCTGGGGTACAGGGGACCCGGGCCCTGGAAGTGGTCTTGTAAGCCTGTGATCCTAGTCCTAGGTAGGGTAAGACTGGAGAATCTTGAGCTCCCCACCATCTTGGCCTTCACAGAGTTCCAACTGTCCTCTAGTCTCCAACTAAAGACAAAATGGATAAATGTATGAAATAGAACTTAATATTTTAATATTTTTGAATCTTATTTGAACTACTAAATTTTATTCTCTTAAATGTATATAGCTGAGTGTGGTGCTTTCAATCCAGGCACTGCTGAGGCAGAAGCAGGTGTATTCCTGTGAGTTTAGGGCCAGCCTGATCTCCATCGTAAGTTCCTAGCCAGCCAGAGCTCATAGTGATACACTGTCTTGAAAACCACAAAAATGATATAGTATCAGATTATCATCATATTTTCTATTTTGTCAGTGTTTTCAAATAAAGAACACTGAGCTGGAAAGGGGCTTGTAGCAGTGTTTGCTGAGCAAGTCCAAGGACCCGAGTTTGAATCCCTAGCAGTCCTGTAAAGGTCAGGCATGGTGCTGGACACCTGCAGGTAATCCTGTGCTGGAGAGGAAGGGCAGGGGGGGTCCTGGAGCTTTTCGAGCCCACAAGTCTCCTCAGATTGGTGAACTTTGGGTTCAGTGGGAGATCCAAGGTGGTGAGCAGCTGAGGTTAGCACCCAATGTGAATCTCTGGCTCCACACGCATGGCACCTGCACCCCCACATATGTATGTGTGTACACACAAACACAGACAAGCATAACACACACACACACACACACACACACACACATACACACACACACACACACACAAATGATGGGGGGTAGTTGAGATGGTACAAGAAATATTCACACGAACACAAAGTCTTTAATAAATGTTGTGAAGAAAATTGAGTATTTTATACTGGGATAGCTCTAAGTGGACCTAAATCTTTAAAAATTGAACTTATAGGTGGGGCTAGAGTGTGGCTGAGTGGTAGGACACAGGCTTAGCAAGCATAGGCTGTGGATTCAACCCCTACCATTTCCCCTAGCTGAAAATATTAAACCATGTTTGTGCCTTCTTCAAGAAGAAAAAGTGAGGGGTTGGGGATTTAGCTCAGTGGTAGAGCACTTGCCTAGCAAGTGCAAGGTCCTGGGTTTGGTCCTCAGCTCCAGAAAAGAAGAGGAGGAGGAGGAGGAGGAGGAGGAGGAGGAGGAGGAGGAGGAGGAAGAAGAAGAAGAAGAAGAAGAAGAAGAAGAAGAAGAAGAAGAAGAAGAAGAAGAAGAAGCAGCAGCTAAACAAACCACTGTGGGGGGGAAACAAACCACTGTGGGGGGGTGGAAGATACTTAAAAATCCAGGTTCTCAGGCTGAGGATGCGGCTCAGTGGGTGGCATGTATGCCTGGCAAATATAGAACCATGGCTTCCATCGCCAGCACTGCACAAAGCCTGGAGTCCAGTGTCCATATTCAGGGGACTGAGGCAGGAGGACCAGAAGTTTGATGAGGTCATCCCCAGCTACATAGTGAGTTTGAAGCTAGCCTGGGCTACCTGAGACCCTTTGTCTAAAAAGAGAGAGAGAGAGAAAGAAAGAAACAAAGAAAGTCTCTTGCCATTTAGTTCAGGATGTCTTCCAGCACACAGTGATCCCCTGCCTCTCCTTCATGCGAGCTGTGAGCAAGGTGCTCACAAACCTTGTGTTTTGTTTTCTGAGAGGACTGTGTAGCCCACGTGGCTTCAGATTCTGCTATTACGGGTTCCTGAGTGTGGGGATTGCACACAGTGTGCACTATGCCTGGCTTAATTTTAAATTTTGTAGGTTTGGGTTTTTTTCAAAGAAAGGTATCTCTAACTGGGATCAAACTCTTGCAGTAGTAGGGAGTTCTGGCTTCTGTACCCTACACACTCAAGATGTATCAGGTATGCCGGGCGGTGGTGGCACACGCCTTTAATCCCAGCACTCGGGGAGGTGGGGAGGCAGAGGCAGGAGGATCTCTGTGAGTTCCAGGACAGCTGGGGCTACACAGAGAAACCTTGTCTTGGACCCCCGCCCCCAAAATGTTTTAAGTCCTTTAAAAAAAAAAGTCTTTATCTGTGTGTGGTGTGTTCTTACACGCTACTGGGGCGCCAGTCCTCACCTTGCCTGCTGTTTCCTGTTTGCTTCTACATTGTTACTAACTGGGTGTGAACTCCTGAGGTCCCTTCTCTCTCCAGCTGCCCTCTCTCCACAGGTGCTCAGGGACGACAAATTCCCACTACAATGTTGGGCATTAGGAAAACTCTGGGGATCCAAATCCGGGTCCTTACATTGAGCAGTCATCCGTTTACTCACTGAGCTAGCTCTCTAAAACTTGAGTCCATATTTGAAAAAGTAATGACAGGCTTCGTAACTAAGTGGCTTGTTATTTATTGTAAATTAAAATTCATGTGCTGGACATGGTGGTGCACACCTTTAATCCAAGCACTCAGAAGACAAAGGGAAGCGCATCTCTGTGAGTTCCAGACTGTCCCAGGGCTACACAGAGAGACCCTGTCTCAAACCAAACAAAAAAATCAGTAGACTCTTAGGCCAGCAGTGAACGGCAGACCAAGGACAGCTGCACTCTCTTGTGTAGGCAGCCGCTGCCTCTGTTGCTGGGCCAGCCACAGCGATGAATTTGTTTTTCCTTTGCTTTATTTGGCGGGGTACATGTTACACCAAGTGTACCATTTAAACTCTTTTTAAGGCACAGCGCAGTGGTGTTAAATAATTCGCCTTGTTTTGTGACCCTCGCCACTATTCATCCGTAGTTTTTCAACCTGAAGCTGTAAAGTATTTTTAAAAAGTGGGTGGGGTGTGTTTGTCTTCACCAGCCCCTCCACTAGCCTGCTTTCTGTCCCGAGGAATTTGACTCTTGCCGCCGCGGGTTCCGGTGACGTTCGAGGGTGTTTGTGAGGTTGGTTTGTGAAATAGGCGCTGAAAACTTCTCTCCTGCCAGCAGGGGGCAGCATTTTCTTCGTCGCACATTGAGTTGTGGCCCACACAGTATCACTGCTTCATAAAACTCATTTCAAACGATTTTTCACCAGATTTCATTTCGAAGCAATCAATACAATCATTAATTTTTCTATCTACTTTAAAGATGAACTCTAAGTTTTTAAAACCATGCTGCAGGAGCTAGAAAGCTGCGGAAGGGGCACTTGGCTGCTGGGCATGCCCGTGTCCAGGGAAACTAAGGCAGCAAGTACACTGCCAGACAGACGGGCTACACGGGGAGCGAGGCCAGCCTGGGTTACTAATAAAAACCCCACCTCAAAACAAACAGCTGGCGTACTGGGCGTGGTGGAGGGGTGGAGACATGGGAGGGCTAGACTTCTTGGGAGCTGGCTGTAGTTTATCAGAATATTCCTTTATATGGTCTGAGGATTCTCTTCACCCTCTCATACCATGCCTGGAGCTAAACTAAGGTTTCCATTTTGATGTTGTTTGTTTTAGAGACAGTGACTTACTCTGCAGCCCTAACTGACCTCACTATGCAGACCCAGCTTGCCTGATCTCTGGGTGATTGTGTGTACGTGTGCCTATACCCCGGCATGGATACCAGAAGAGGGCATCAAATCCCTTGTAGGCAGAGTCACCGGCGTTTGATTGGATACCCTGCTTGAATTGGAGGTGCCAGGATCCAAACTCTGGTCTTCATGACTCCTCAGCAAAAACTCTTTTTTTGTTGTTTTTGTTTTGTATGTGGAGCTGAGGATCGAACCCAGGGCCTTGCACTTGCTAGGCAAGCGCTCTACCACTGAGCTAAATCCCCAGCCCCATGCAAACACTCTTTTAAAAAATATTTGTATATTTGTGTGTGTGTGTGTGTGTGTGTGTGTGTGTGTGTGTGTGTGTGTATGCACAGTGTACGTGTTTCAGTGTGAAAACTTAGGGAATCAGGTCTCTCTTCCCAACATGTAAATTCTGGGGATTGAACTTAGAACCTCAGCCTTGTCAGCAAGCACCTTTCCCCATGGAGCGGTCTCACCAGCCCATCAGCCTGGGGGATTTTTTTTTTTTTAAAAGTGGGATAAATACTTCCTTGGAATGTATTTAATTTAAATATCATTTCTGTATGCTAATACAAAGATAATTACAGGCATGAGCCACCACGCCTGGCCAGTTATTAATGACTTAGTGAGCTTTATTAATGGCTTTCGTGAGCAGTCACTTGAAATGCTTTTTTGACTTTTGTTTACAGAGACGAAAACTACATCTGAGCCCTGAGCACTGTAGCAACTTTTATGTGGAACAGTATGGGAAAATGTTTTTCCCAAACTTAACAGCTTATATGAGTTCTGGACCTCTTGTTGCTATGATATTAGCTAGATATAACGCCATCGCTTACTGGAAAGAACTTATGGGACCATCTAATAGTTTACTAGCTAAGGAGACACACCCGGACAGGTAATTTCCCTGGGGCTTGAAGGATTGAAGCCCTCTTTCTTTTCTTTCTTTCTTTCTTTCTTTCTTTCTTTCTTTCTTTCTTTCTTTTTCTTTTCTTTTCTTTTTCTTTTTTTTTTTTTTTTTTTTTTTGTTGTTGTTGTTGTTTTGAGACAGAGTTTCTGTGTAGCCCTGGCTGCCCTGGATATCACTCTGTAGACCAGGCTTGCTTTGAACTCACAGAGATCCTGGTTCTGTCTCCTGAATGCTGGGATTAAAGGCATGTGCCACCACCGCCCAGCTGATGCCCTCTTAAAGTATGAAAACCAAAGAAACAAAGAACTCCAGGGATTGGGGATTTAGCCCAGTGGTAGAGCGCTTGCCTAGCAAGCACAAAGCCCTGGGTTCGGTCCTCAGCTCAAAAACAAACAAACACAAAACCTCCAAACCTGCTATCTTTTTCGATGAGTGTTTTCCACCCCATGGAAGTTCTCCTAAAGGAACTTTTCTCTGGTGTAAGGCAGTGAATTTGACATTCTCACGTTTCAATGTTATCTTAATACCAAATGCTATAGAAAGCATCAGAGAAGATCTTATTGATGGCTGATTACCCTTGCGTTTAAACTGCCTGTACCGTAGGATTTATTGATTGATTGTTTTTTTCCTGACAGGGTTTCTCTGTGTAGCCCTGACTGTCTTGGAACTCACTCTGTAGACCAGGCTAGCCTCAAAATCAGAGATCAGCCTGCCTCTGTCTCCCGAGTGCTGGGTTCAAAGGCGTGCGCCGCCGCCACCCAGCTTGGTTTTTGTTGTCGTTGTTTTGTTTTGATTATTTTTTGAGACTAGGTCTTCCTCTGGAGCCTAAGTTGGCCGTAATTCACTGTATTGCCCAGGCTAGCTTTGACTTTGTGACAGTCCTCCTGGCTCACTCCCCCTTCCCCATGCAGGGGTTACTGGGTGAGCCAGGACACATGGCTGTGAAGTAGGATTGTTGACACTACCTTTTGTTTATTTATTCTGTGGGTGTGTCTAGCTTGAACACGTGGAGGTCAGAGGCCAGTGGGAGTCAGTGCTCGCCTTCCACCACGCGGATCCCGGGACCACACTCAGGCCATCAGGCTTGGCGGCAAGTGCCTTCAGCAGCCGAGCCCTCTCGCTGGTCCTGAAGTAGGATTTTTTAAAAAGATTTGTTTGTTTGTTTGTTTGTTTGTTTATTATGTATTCAGTATTCTGCCTGCATGTGTCCTTGCAGGCCAGAAGAGGGCACCAGATTTCATTGCGGATGGTTGTGAGCCACCATGTGGTTGCTGGGAATTGAACTCAGGACCTCTGGAAGAGCAGCCAGTGCTGCTAACCTCCGAGCCATCTCTCCAGCCCCTGAAGTCGGATTTGTAAGAGGAAAACTAGAATTTTCAGATTTCTTTTCTGGACACGGTGCAGGTGCATACCTTTAATCTCAGTGCTTGAGAGACAAAGGCAGGCACATTTCTGAGAGTTTAAGGCTAACCTGGTCTGCATAGCAAGTTCCAGGTCAGCCTAGGATACATAGTGAAAAACTGTCTCAAAAAAAAAAAAAAAAAAAAAAAAAATCCAAATTTTCAGCATGATCTCTAGTTTCTAGAAATGAAACAGCTATCGCACTTTTGAATTGATATTTCCTTTCACTTCTTACAAAACACCTTTCTTCACATAGAGAATGCCTGTTTTCACCGTGTATCCCACCAGCATGCATACATTTATTTATTTGACTGTCATCTAAGTAGATAAAAAGCTTAAAAAATTAGATTAGTGATGCCCTGTCTAAAAACAAACAGATAGAAAAGGGCTGTCAAGATGGCTCATTGGGTAAAGTACTTGCTGCCAAATGGGATGATCTGGGTTCAAACTCAGGACCCATGAGCTGGAAGGAGAAAACCACTCCTGAAGTAGTCTTCTGACCTCCATATGTGATCCCCCCCACACACACCAAATAATGTAGAGGGAACACTCCCCTGTAAGGTAAGGGAGGGTGTCAGAGTTGAAAGGGCAACATCCGTAATCTGCTTTAGTCTAAGGGCAATTTACGGTACAGATGAGCTACGGAACGCCCTTCATGGGAGCAAGGACTTCGCTGCCTCAGAAAGAGAGATTCGCTTCATGTTTCCAGAAGGTGAGTTTCTCACGCCTGCTTTCTTGACTCCACCTCCAAATTGTTCACTTCTTAAAGTTTATTTTTATCGTGAAGATATGTCTGAGAAGGAATTTTCCTCCAAATATGCTTTGTTATATTTTCAGGTTGTGAGTCACCTGAACCTGAAGCTGGAGAAGCCTGGGATGTAGCTCAGTTTGTAGGGTACTTGCTGAGCTCCTGGAAAGTCCTGGGTTTGAATCCCAGAGCTAGATAAAAGCAGGCACAGGCCACGGGCTGGAATCCTAATTTTAGTCCTGGATAGGGGAGGGCAGAGGGACCAGATGTTCAGGGTCTTAGCCCTGTTGGAAGTGGAAGCCAGTGTAGGCTACACCCGACCTTGTCTCAAAACAAACACACAAAGCACAAAATCAAAACAAGAAACAAACTCTCAGCACCTGGGAGGCAGAGGCAGGTGGATCCCTGTGAGTTCCAGGCCAGCCTGGGCTACAGAGTTCCAGGCCAGCCTGGGCTACATAGACCTGTCTCAGTAATACAAAAGCAGAGACAAGGGTTGGCAAGCTGGCTCAGCAGTTAAGAGCACTCGATGCTCTTGCAAAGAACCAGTTTGGTCCTCAGCACCCACATGGCAGCACACAATGGTTCATAACTCCAGTTCCAGGGGATCCAACACCCTCCTCTGACCTTCTTGGGAACCAGGCATGCACTTGGTGCACATACATACATACATACATACATACATACATACATACATACATACATACATACATACATGCATTCAGGCAAAACATTCACACATGTGAAATAAATATTTAAAAAACAGAAACAAAACAAATCTTGAACACAAAAGCTGAAAAGCGAACAACACCTACAGAAGTATGCTGTGCCCTAGGCTCTCTGCAGAGTTTTCTTTCTCCTGAATGGACGTGTTTAGGATTGCTCTCCTTTGTGTTATCCTTCTTCTTAACGGCCCACAAAACTTCAGAAGTGTTCCAGGCACAGAGGAAAAAACGATGTAACAAGTTCACAGATTCTATTGCAACAGTGCTCCGTGGCTGACCTTGAACACTGCTCCTTTGTTGTGGACTTGGTAACTGTGTCCTTTTTCAAACAAAACAAAACAAGAACGTCTTAAGTCACTGTGAATTTGGTAATTGCAGATCCTTTTTGATTTCCATCCAATTTGAGGTTATGAAGCTGGTAATCCTTTAAGAAATGGACATACTGGCTGGGTGGTGGTGGCTCACGCCTTTAATTCCAACACGCTGGAGGCAGAGGCTGGTAGATCTGTGAGTTTGAGGCCAGCCTGGTGAACAGAGCAAGTTCTAGTCATGGCTACACAGAGAAACCCTGTCTCAAAAAAAAAAAAAAGAAAGAAAGAAAGAAAGAAAAGAAAAAAAAGCAGAATTAGTGGAGAAGTGAGCATACTGTCTTTTAAGTACTGGGGGTGAGCCTAGGACTTCACGACAGGAAAATCTTCACCAGTGAGCTGCTAAATCCTCAGCTTTTATTTACCCTTTTTAAATTTAAATTTTATTATTTATTTATTTGTTTGTTTGTTTGTTTGTTTGTTTATGTTTTTCGAGACAGGGTTTCTCTGTAGCTTTGGAGCCTGTCCTGGACTAGCTCTGTAGACCAGGCTGGTCTCGAACTCACAAAGATCCACCTGCCTCTGCCTCCCGAGTGCTGAGATTACAGGCGTGCGCCACCACTGCCCGGCTATTTACCTATTTTTTGTTAAGATTTATTTTATTTTTGTTTATGTCTGTGTGAGTGTGTGCCACATGTGTGCAGATGTACTCAGAGGCCAGAAGAAGGCATTGGATCCCCTGGAGTTAGAGTTACAGACAGCCGTGAACCACCTGATGTGGGTGCTGAGATATGAATTTCGGAAGAAAAACTGACCTTAACCACTGAGCCATTTCTCCAGCCCCATACTTATTTTGAGACAGGCCTGTGTGCCTCAGACTGGCCTTGACCTCCTCCTGATCTTCCTGCCTCCAGCTTCTGAGTGCTGGGGTTTCAGGCATGTACTACAGCCTGACTTTCCAGTCCTTTGTCTTTTGAGACAAGTCCACAGGTAAGCCTTGCTTTGGTCCATCTGTGCCAGCCTCCTGAGTGGCCACAGGAGGCTTGGATTGGTTTTGCTTTAGTTCTTTTGTGTGTGTTGTTATTTTGTTGGTTTTTTATTTAAATTATACTTATTTCTCTGTGTGATCACAAATTTAGCAAATACTGTGTGTAAATAATACCTTAGTAAACAGGTAGAGTGTGGTGACTCACGCCTGTTATCACAGGATTCAGGTGGCCGAGCAGGAAGATCATCTTGGGTTTGATGCCAGCCTAGGCTACTTAGTGAGTCCTAGGCCAGCCTGGACTATGGTGAGACTCTGTCAGAAAGCCAACAATAAAGACAATTATAACACTTTAATAAATGTAAAGAAATAAAAATCAAAATCAAATTTTAAACACACAATGATGATAAGTGTTTCACAACAGTTCAAAACATTTGGAAGCATCCTCTTTGATAGCTGTAGAATGTTTAAGCACTTCTATTTGCTTTTTAGTGAGAACTTATTTGTATTTGCAGTGATTATTGAACCCATTCCAATTGGACAAGCTGCTAAGGACTATTTAAATCTGTATGTAACGCCAACCCTACTTCAAGGACTCACGGAGCTTTGTAAGCAGAAACCGGCAGACCCTTATGTATGATACTTTTTTATTCACACTAGAGAATATTGTTTATTGTTTTCCCATTTAAAATTTTGTTTGTTTGTTTTTGAGACAGCATCTCACTACTTAGCCCTGGCTGTCCTAAACCAGGCTGGCCTCAAACTCACAAAGATCTACTCGCCTCCGCCTCGTGCCTCCTGAATGCTGGGATCAAAGATGGCACCACCATGTCTGGCTAATATTTACTCTTTTAGTCTGAAGACCCACAAGTTCTGAGGCTTTCTTGGTCTATGTGTTGACTCCATGGCCACCAAGCAGGACAATTTAGTGGACCTTTGAAAGACCCCAGAGCCCTGGGATACTTTCGTCTGCGAGAGGGCTCCCCCAGAAACCAAGATTCCAAACCAGCAGATGCAACACACAAGAGGAATGTATTCAGCACTGGCGCAAGTGGGCTCTCTGTCCTGGTCAGTCAGAGAGCCCGGAGCAGCGGTTACAAGCATTTTTAAAGGCAGAAATTACAAAATTAGCATAAGATACCAGGTGCCCCGGGTTTGGCCCAATTTAAAAATCATCATATATTTCAGCAATCATTTTGTTACGCGGGAAATTTTGTAACATTAGTCGTAAACTGGTTGGCTCGGGGAGGTCTAGGGGGAGCGGTTACTCTGGAGGGGAGTTCGCATAGTTATAGGCTTGTGATTGGCTGACATTTGACCTAGTTTGCTGGACTCACCAGATGGTCCTTATCTTGGGTCCTCTTTGAGGAATTTTTTTAAACAGGGACTTATTATTATTTTAATCTATAATTGCAGACCTTGTCCCAAGGCCGACGGCTGGGCTCTGAAACTTTTTGCTTATTTCCAGGGAGAGGATGGGTCAGTGTCTAACGCAAGCAAGTTTACAGAAGCAAAGTCAGCAATTTGCAATTGTAAAATGTATCTCTAATTTTTTTTCCTCACCTTGTCTCAAAATAAAAAAAAAAATCTCAAAAGGTGCCCCATGCCTTTAATCCCAGTACTTGGAAGTAGAAGCAGGCAGATCTGTGTGAATTCAAGGCTGGTCTGGTCTCCATATTGGATTCCAGGCCAGCCAAGGCTATATAATGAGACCCTGTCTCAAAAAAACAAAACAAAACAACAAAGGTGTGTGTGGGGAGCTGGGTGGGTTGGTGAGAGATTGGTAAAGCACTTACTCTGCAAGCCTCATGAACTGAGTCCATCCTGGGTTTCCGTTTTCTTATTCTCTTTATTAATGTTTCTATTAGCACATAGTAATTTCACACAATAGGTCTCCTTACGACACTTCCACGCATGTACATGAAATGTTTCACGCATGCACATGCATGCACATGGTACTGGGTGATCTGTCTTGCTTATTGTTTTGTTGGACAGGTTTGTTTGTTTGTTTGGGGGGAGGCCGGGTCTCACTATGAAGCCCAGGCTACCCTAGAACTAGCTCTGTAGACCAGGCTGGCCTCGAACTCATAAATATCTGCCTTCCTCTGCCTCCTGAGTGTTACGATTAAAGGCGTGCACTGCCTGGCTCTTAGAAAAATATTAATTACACTTATTTATTATTTGTATGTGTGTGTGTAAGACTTTTTTGTTTTGTTTTGTTTTTTGTTTTTTGTCTTGAGACAGGATTTCTCTGTGTAGTCCTGGCTATTCTGGAACTCATTCTGTAGACCAGGCTGGCCTTGAACTCACACCACACTCAACCTTTATTTTTATTCTTAAAGTGATTTTAAAAGCTGTTTAGCAGCCAGGCCATGTAGACCAGTAGACCAGACTAGCCTCAAACTCAAAAAGATTCACCTTTTCTGCCTCCCAAATGCTGGAATTAAAGGCATGTGACACAACCCAGTCCAAACTCATTCTCTTAACCATTTTTGCAATGAAAAGCTAACAGCATAGAAGAATGATTTCACTATGTTACAAAAAATTTCATTTCATATGTTTCTTATTAGCATTGTCCAGGTTGGCCACAAAACGTAAAAGAGGTTGAGTTTTTAGTTATGATTGTTACAGTCTCTCTTAGTTCTAATGAGGCAACAGCCTGCTCTCTTTGCTTTGCCCCAGGCTTCTCCTGCCTCAGTTGAACTACCTCAGCTCACATTCTACACCCCCTCAAGTTAGACCAGTAGTCTGGTCTCTACTGCAGCCTCCTCTAAGCCCCAGTGACATAATGGCCACCGGAGGACATCATCTCTCTATGGTCACTTGTCAACTTCCAGGATTAGATTATAAAGATCCCTCTAAACTGGGGCCAGGCGGTGGTGCACACCTTTAATCCCAGCACTCTGAGGGCAGAGGCAGGCGCATCTCTAGAAACTCAAGGCCAGCCTGGGCTACAGAGTAAGTTCCAGATAGCCTAGGCTGTGAGATCCTGTCTTAAAAATCATTTTTTAAAAGATACTTCATTTTCTAGTTGATAGGTTCATTATACATAGAAAGGAACTAGTCAAATGTTTATTAACTTTAGTTTTTATCTTTTCCATAGATCTGGCTAGCCAATTGGTTGTTGAAAAATAATCCCAACAAACCTAAACTTAGACATTTTCCAGTACCAGAAGAAGAGCCTTAGCACACTCTGCAGGACAAGTGGCAACTGTCTTACTTAGAAAAGCTGTTCATCTACTTTTTAAAAGACGCCTCCTTCCTTATGGGTCGAGTAACTACATGTGTAATAAACTATTTTTTCTTTACATTAAATAAACACATATGTGTCTTTGTGTGGGTATATGTCTGCATGTGAGTACAGGAACCTGAGAAGGCCAGAGGCGTTGGAGCCTGTGGCGCTGGGGTCACAGGTCATTGTAAGTCACCTGACATGAGAATTGGGAGCTCAACTAGGGTCTTCTGCAAGAGCATATGCATTCTTTGACACTAAGTCATCTCTCCAGCCCTAAAATATTCTTAAAATACTTTCCTACCCTTTGTTCTTAGTGTGAATATTTGCCTGCATGTATAGTTGCATGCCGTGTTAGTGCAGTACCGGTGAAGGCCAGAAGAGGCATCAGATCTCTTAAAACTCATCACCACGCAGATGCTAGGAAGGGAATCTGGGTCCTCTGCAGAGCAGCATGCGCTTTTTAGCAGCTGCATCTTCTCTCCAGTCCCCCCCCATAGACATAGACATAGACACATAGACATAGACACATAGACACATAGACATAGACACATAGACATAGACACATAGACATAGACATAGACACATAGACACATAGACACATAGACATAGACACATAGACATAGACATAGACATAGACACATAGACATAGACATAGACATAGACACATAGATATAGACATAGACACATAGACATAGACATAGACACATAGACACATAGACACATAGACATAGACACATAGACACATAGACACATAGACACATAGACATAGACACATAGACACATAGACATAGACACATAGACATAGACAGACACATAGACACATGACACATAGACATAGACATAGACACATAGACATAGACACATAGACATAGACACATAGACATAGACACATAGACATAGACACATAGACATAGACATAGACATAGACACATAGACATAGACACATAGACACATAGACACATAGACATAGACACATAGACATAGACACATAGACATAGACACATAGACATAGACATAGACACATAGACATAGACACATAGACACATAGACACATAGACATAGACACATAGACATAGACACATAGACATAGACATAGACATAGACACATAGACATAGACACATAGACACATAGACACATAGACACATAGACATAGACACATAGACATAGACACATAGACATAGACACATAGACATAGACATAGACACATAGACATAGACACATAGACACATAGACACATAGACATAGACACATAGACATAGACACATAGACATAGACACATAGACACATAGACATAGACACATAGACATAGACACATAGACATAGACACATAGACATAGACACATAGACATAGACATAGACACATAGACATAGACACATAGACACATAGACATAGACATAGACACATAGACATAGACACATAGACACATAGACATAGACATAGACACATAGACATAGACACATAGACATAGACACATAGACATAGACACATAGACATAGACACATAGACATAGACACATAGACATAGACACATAGACATAGACACATAGACACATAGACACATAGACACATAGACATAGACACATAGACATAGACACATAGACATGACATAGACATATATCTGTAGGGGAAAAGACAACAACATAACACATAGTGTCTCACACCTATGAAGACAGAACGCTGGAGTTCTCCAGTAGGAACTAAGTTTGAGGTCTATCTTCTGGGCTACACAGTGAGACTGTCTTAAAAACAAAATCAGAGCCGGGCGGTGGTGGCGCACGCCTTTAATCCCAGCACTCGAGATCCAGGAAAGGCGCAAAGCTACACAGAGAAACCCTGTCTCGAAAAAAACAAAAAACAAAAACAAAACAAAACAAATCCAAAATCAGGCTTCGGACATGGCCCGGTAGCTGAAGACCCTGCTGTGTAAGCCTACCCACCCGAGTTCTAGCCCCTGAACTCCACAAAGTTGTCCTCTGACCCCCATGCCTGTGCCGAGGCACCCACATGCTTCCCCTGCAAGCTGGTCGTGCTAGAGCAGACCTGTAACGCTAGCTACTTGGGAGGCTGAGGCAGAAATACCAAGGTCAAGGTCAGGGCTGCAGATGCGGTTTAGTTGGTGGAGTTGCCTGGCACGCATGAAGAACTGAGTTCCAGTCCCGGCACCATATAAGACAGGACATGGTAGTGCGTGTCTATAATCCCAGGATCTGGGAGGCAGATATAAGGGGGCTGGGCTTAAAGGTCATTCTCAGCTATACAGCAAGTTCAAGGCCAGTCTGGGCCGCTTGAGAACCTGTCTCAAAAGACAAAGCAGGGACTGGAGAAGTGGCTCAGTGGTTAAGAACACTTGTTGCTCTTGCAGAGGACCCCAGTTCTATACCTAGCACCCACCTGGTGGTTTACAACCATCTGTAACTCCAGCTCTAGGGGATCGGTGCCCTTTTCTGACTACCATGGGTACCAGGCACGCACATGATACACATACATGCATGCAGGCAAAACACCCACTAATAAAATAAAATACATAATTAAAAATTGAAAGAATAAAAACAAAAAGAATTTTAAGTAAGTTAAGGTCAGCCTGGGCAATTTACTGAAATTCTGCTCAAAAAAATAAATATGAGGATGACCAGCAGGATGGCTCAGCAGCTGTGGGGTTTGCCTCCAAGAGTGACGGAGGAGGTCAGGTCCTCTTAAAACTGCATCATATGTAAGGATAGGAAGGTTCTTGTGTGGTCTTATTTTTACCCTAACACTTTTCAGTTATCACCAGACATCATCAAGAATACCAGATGGTCCTCATACTTAGTCATCACTGAGGAAATTGTCTTTAAAGTTTATTCTTATGTATTTATTACTGTGTGGGCGGGGTGTGCATATCAGAGGACCATTGTGTGGAGTCTGTTCTCTCCTTCCGTTTTCACATGGGTTCCAGGGTTGGAACTGAAGTCTTCAGGTTTGTGAGGCAAGTGCTTTTTTAAAAGCACAATGAGCCATCTAGCCAGTCCCTATCCAAATAGATCTTAGATCTTAATTGTCTTCCAAGTAGTTTTTTTGTTTGTTTTTGAGGCTGGGTCTTACTATGCAGCCCAGGATAGCCTCCAATCCTTTTGCCTCAGGCTTCTGATGCTAGTATTACAGGTATGCGCCAGAGTTGTTATTTTTTTAATTATTGTTATTTTATTACTTTTTTTCTTTTTTGAGACAGAATTTCTCTATGTAGCCCTGGCTGCTGTGGATATCGCTCTGTATAAACAAAATGCTGATTGGCCAGTAGCCAGGCAGGAAGTATTGGTGGGACAAGAGAGAAGAATTCTGAGAGGTAGAAGGCTGGGTAAGAGAGATACTGCCAGCCGCCACCATGACAAGCAAGATGTAAGGTACTGGTAAGCCACAAGCCATGTGGCAACTTATAGACTAACAGAAATGGGTTAATTCAAGATATAAGAACTAGATAGCAAGAAGCCTGCCACGGCCATACAGTTTATAAGTAATATAAGCATCTGAGTGATTATTTTATACGTGGGTTGTGGGACCGTGGGGGCTTGGTGGCACCTGGAGAGAAGATCTGTAGTGGGTAGCCATTCCAGCCTTGGCCTGGAAGTTCCAACCCCCATTGAGGCTTCGGTAATGGTCACGCCCACAAGGCGGGGTTGAGGAAGAACGCTGAAGACCCAGGATCAAGAGGAGAGGTTTCTCTTGGTTCTGGGACCCTGGACGCTGGAGGTGGACCGAGCAGAGTTCTCCAGAGAACACCGCCAGACTGCACCATACCTTTGCCAGCCCCTACAACCTATCCCTTCATTTGTAAGTTACCCCACAAAATAAACCTCCCTTTTAACTACATGGAGTGGCCTTAATAATTTCACCAATAAAGATCTCCAGCTATACCTGGCTGTCCTGGAACACACTCTGTAGACCAGGCTGGCCTCAAACTCAGAGAGATCCGCCTGCCTCTGCTTCTTGAGTGCTGGGAATAAAGGTGTGCACTGCAATAATTGGGTAACATATTTTTAAAAATTAAATTTCATTTCATGTATTTTGTGTGTGTGTGTGTGTGTGTGTGTGTGTGTGTGTGTATGTGTGTGTGTTGTATGGAGGTCAGAGGACAACTTTTGGGACTCAGTTCTCTCCTTCCACAATGTGGATCCTAAGAATCAAGCTTGATGGCAAAAACCTTTATCAGATAAGTTATCTGATCAGCCCCCAACATTTTTTTTATAATTTTGTTTTATTCCTTGACAGGACTAGGGATTGAACCCAGGGTCTTGTCATATACCACAGGCAAGCATCTACCATGAAGCTAAATGCCCAACCTGCTTTTCATTTATTTATTATTTTTTGTTTTGTTTTGTTTTTCGAGACAGGGTTTCTCTGTGTAGTTTTGGTGCCTGTCCTGGATCTCGCTCTGTAGACCAGGCTGGCCTCGAACTCACAGAGATCCACCTGCCTCTGCCTCCCGAGTGCTGGGATCAAAGGCGTGCACCACCACCGCCCAGCATTATTAGTATTTTTTAATGTTTTCATTTATTTTGAGGATGTGTGTGCATGTGGAGGTCAGAAGGCAACTCTGTGGATTCTGGGTCTGGGGATTAGGTCACCAGGCCTGTGTGACAAGCACCTTTATCCACTGGGCACATTCCCTCCCCCACAACCCTCCACCCCTTACCTTCTTTTTTTAACAGAGACTCAATCCATAGCTTGGCCTGGGGAAACTTGTGCTGACCTCCTGTCTCGTCTTTTGAACACTGGGGTTGCAGCGTGACACTACGGCTCTCACTGTATTCCCATGGTACTTTGTGCCCACACGGTGGTCGGGGTAAGCGTGGTTGCCACCAACTCTGATGACCTAACTTTGATCCCTGAGACCCACACAGTGGAAGGAGAGAACCCACTCCTGCGGGTTGTGTTCTGTGTATCCTCCTCCGCCTCCAAAACACACGGCAAATAAGGAGATGTTTAAAAGAAAAAATCAGCCGGGCAGTGGGGGCACTCGCCTTTAATCCCAGCACTTGGGGGGCAGAGGCAGGCAGATCTCTGTGAGTTCAAGGCCACAGTTCCAGGACAGCCAGGGCTACATAGAGAAACCCTGTCTTGAAATGCTCTCCCCACCTCCCCCCGTAAAAAAAAAAAAATCGTAAAATTAAGTTGTGGGGTGGGGCAGAATGCTGTGGTTTGTGCCTATAACCCCAGTGTTTGGGAGGCCAGTCTGAACTACACAGCACCTCAACCCAAAAGCCACAAACAACAGCAACAAGCTAGTGTTCCCTAGCTTAGGAGTTGCTTAATGCCTGCTTCAGGAGGGGAAGCCATTTTTTCTCAGGGTATAAGCACAAATAAGTTGCCCATGACCCCTGCTGAGTGCTGGAATGAAAGGTGTACACCACCACATCTGGCCTTTTCTTCATTTGTTAATTTCATCTTCTTTTTATTACTATTTAGTATTTTATTATTTTGCAGTTC
The DNA here is from genome assembly GCF_903995425.1 of Onychomys torridus. Lineage (NCBI taxonomy): Eukaryota > Metazoa > Chordata > Mammalia > Rodentia > Cricetidae > Onychomys > Onychomys torridus. The sequence continues at coordinate 24,030,740 of NC_050455.1, read as the reverse complement.
CGGTCATGGGACCTAGGGCAATGCTAGCCTAACGCTCTTTCTATCCATGAGCTGGAACCTAGTTCTTTAGTTTTTATAGACAGGGTCTCAGTGAGCTGTCCAGACCAGCCTTGAACCAATCCTACCATCTCATACCACAGATCAGCTTGAATCGAGATTGTCAAATATATTTTAAGAAGTTTGTACCCAGAGACACTGACCCGGCTCTTCTGCAATCAGCTCCTTGTCAGAAGTATTTAGATTGAACTCTGACTCGGACACGACCCAGGTCTTTGCTCCGCTTCTGTGACCTCCTGCTTTTCTTGGGCTTCCTTTGAAAAATTAGCGCGAGCAGGGCCTTTCAGGCCTACAGGAAAGCTGGCATCTAATGTGGAGTCCAGTGGTTTCTGGCAATTTCAGATACCGACGTGAGTGACTTCATCAAAGACAGGCCTGAGGAAGACCTCTGTGCAGGCGGGATCCTTTCCTATGAACTGGCCCATCAATCCGCTTGAAAAGGGAGATGACCAGAGGAAGCTGGGTTCTGCCTTCCCCCTCTCATCTAAATCAAAGGCTGAGGATGCTGCCTTGATTGATGCCTTTTGTTCCCAGACAAAACTGTTTTTTATAGCCCACCCCCTGCCACTGCCATCCGCTCCAGGGGGAGTCTGGTCCCCAGGCTTCCTGGGCAGCCGCTGCTGTGGGGTGGAGAACAGTGAGGAGGAGAGAGCTTGGAGGAGGAGAGGGCTTGCAGACAGACAGACAGATGGGCACCAACCAGAATCTAGTTAATCCCAGCACCAGAATCATACAAACGCCATTTTCCCTCACTGGCCTCGGCAGCACTTCAGGGCCGAGGTGGGGCAATGCTCCTCGCGGGTGTGGCTTTCTTAAGGCTTGAGAACCCACCTCCTGTTTGCCTCTCAGACCAATTGTGCTCAGTGGGCCTAAGCATTGTCAGCTCACTGTGGACCTCACAGGTGTGAGAAGGACGATTTGGGGGGTTAGGGACCGATTCATGACAGCAAACTGGGAAGATGACGTGAACAGAGAGAACGGAAACAGACATGATGGTTGATAAATTTTCTTCCACATGCTGTCGGGGCTCCCTGCTTTCTCCGTCTTGAGGCAGCTTCCCTTAGATTACTTAGTCATCTTCCAGCTTTGCTCAGAACCGATTACTTTTCAGCAGAATCGTGGAATGCAAAGGGCTAAGTTGTTTTCTATGAATAAGCACCTCAGAGCTGACAAGATGGCTCAGGGGATAAAGGCGCTTGCAGCCAAACCCGATGAGCTGAGTTCTATTCTTGGGACCCACAAAGTAAAAAGAGAACCAACTCTCTCAAGCTGTCTTCTGAGCTACACACACACACACACACACATACACACAAACACACACATTTTTTAAAAAGCGTAAACATCTTTGTGTTGGGGAGGGGCACTTAATAAATCTTGTCTTAATAAAGACTGTAAAATCCTGATCCTTCCGAGTGGCCTTTATGATGGGGCTGGAATGGCAGCCTCTTTGGACTTTAGTGTTTCTGGCCCTTGCCGGTATAATACCATTTCAAGGGGTCTTTAACATATCTATGCGGTTAGTGGCTCCTGGTGCCATAAAATGGTTAGACAGGGATCAGCCTACACCAGTGTATCCTGAGGTAGAAGCTCCAGAAACAAGCACTCTCTTCCTTGGTGGTGCTGGCCTTTGTAAAGCGACAGTCACACCCTCCCCCACCCAAAGGCTGGAAGCACACTAAGCCAGCTGCAAACCTGTAGACAGACTTGTGAAACTTAACAGCATATATAAATACACACACACACACACACACACACACACACACACACACACATACATATATATAATATCAATCATTCTATCATTCATTCTGTCAGTTCTGTTCTGCTAGAGAACCCTGGCTAATACACCTCTCAATGTGTGCTCTTATGGATTCTGGATGCGGGTCAGGTTTCCCCTTACCATACCACTGTCCCCAGCCTTGATGGAAGAAGAATTGTATACACAATGGGGAAACACAGTCTTAGCCTCCACCCAGCCCTGTCCTTGACACTCTGGAGAGTATAGAGTCAAGCTGAGGCCACAGGTGAGAGAGGGACGCTCTGGGAGGGATGCAGACATGGAGGGTGCCAGGGACTAAAAGACCTCATGAAGCTCCCTGCCATGCTGGCCCGGATTAACCCCTCATTTCCCACCTGTCTGACTTGCCAGGAGCCTCTTGTGTTAATCGATGGAATTGACCAACTAAGTTTGACGTGACTGACTTTGTTTTGCAAAACAAAATTAGTACAGTAAGCCCAGTGCTGACTGAATGATGTCATCAATCCACTTCAAGGGTGCCTCCAAAGGAAGGAAATAAAACTCCAATTTCCTCCTCTGCTAAGTGATAGCTTGTCTACTGATTAAGACCCTTATGCCCGCCAGGCAATGGTGGTGCATGCCTGTGATCCCAGCACTTGGAGGCAGAGGCAGGTGGATCTCTGTGAGTTCAAGGCCAGCCTGGTCTACAGAGCGACATCCAGCACAGGCACCAAAACTACACAGAGAAACCCTGTCTCAAAAAACAAGAAAGGATTTTATTGCTCTGTGTGTATGTGTGTGTGTGTGTGCGTGTGTGTGTCTGTCTGTCTGTCTGTGAGAATGAAAGAGCAGTAATAAACTACTCTCTTCTACATTTCCCTCTAATGCCCACCCGAACCCCACACCTGGTTGACCAAGGCTCACTGGGGAAGGCTCTTCTTTATTGTCAACAGAGAAACAAGAACCTTCTCCCCCCACCCCCAACCTATCATGATTTTACCTTTTCACTAAGAAGCATGGCTTTGTTTAGAAATGAAAGACCATGGGTAAACAGGAGGAAGCCAGTGTCTTTTTGTCTTTCGAGTGGGCTTGCAGTGAGCTGCCCCCCCCCCTTACTGCTTGGTTGGACACTGCTTTCCCCAGGCACACAAGTGTTTGCTGCATGTGCCCCCCCACTCCCCACCCCGGGGTCCCTGCCCTGTACACTCATCCATTAGAAGGCTCATTCCATGGCATTGCTATGAGTGTAACTGTGCTTGCTTTTAAGCATTTGTTGAGAGTGTATAAATCATAGCTACATGTATTTATTATTATTATTATTATTATTATTATTATTATTATTATTTTATGTATGTGCATTATTGAGAATGGGAGCATGCCACAGCTTGTGTAGAGGTCAAAGGGCAACATGGAATGGGTCTCTTTCCACCTTTATCTGAGTTTCAGGGACCTATCTTAAGATCATCAGGCTTGAGTGACAAGTGCCTGACCTGCTGAACCATCTTGCTGGCCCATGTATGTATGTATGTATGTGTGTGTGTGTGATGTACATATGTGTTTGTAAGTGTTCACATGAATGAGCATGTGTGTAGAAGGCCAAAGGTTGACATCAGGAATCTTCCTCAGTTGCTCATCACCCTATTTTTTTTTTTTTTTTTCTAAGACAGGGTTTCTCTGTGCAGTTTTGGTGCCTGTCCTGGAACTCACTCTGTAGACCAGGCTGGCCTTGAACTCACAGAGATCTACCTGCCTCTGCCTCCCAAGTGCTGGGACTCACCACCTATTTTCTTTTTGAGACAGGGTCTCTCATTGAACCTGGAGCTTACCGATGGGGCTAGACTGCTCAGGAAGCTCTGGGGATCTGCCTGGTTTCGCCTCCCCATGGCTGGGAATATAGATGTGTGCCATCCTGCTCAGGGCTGAGATTACAGATGTGTGCCACCCTGCTCAGGGCTGAGATTACAGATGTGTGTCACCATCCTCAGGGCTGGGATTACAGATGTGTGCCACCTTGCCCAGGGATTTAAGATCAGATCCCTTGCCATGGAGTCATTATTGCAAGTTTGAGGCTAGTAGGTTGGTGGTAGAGCTCTTGCCTTACATGTACAAGGTCCTGAGTCGGGTCCCCCAAACTACAACATAAAACAAACAAAAATCCAAGCACTTTTCAAGACAAGATGAGTCATAATAATTGCACTTTCAACAAAAGCCCTAAACCAAGATATAGTAGAAAGAGTATTTACTGTGTTTCCAGAGGCCACTGAAGTCTAGTGGGGTTTTGACTACAGCATCATGGTCCTACCTCCAAGAGAGAGGCATATCAGATCTATTGTGGTTTTTGTTTGTTTGTTTGTTTGTTTGTGTGTGTTTTTTTTTTTTAAAGACAGGGTCTTTTGTGGCCCGTGCTGGCCTAGAGCTTGCTCTGTAGCTGAGGGTAGTCTTGAACTCTGGATCCTCCTGCCTCTGCCTGGGATCACCATCAAGTACCACCATGCTTGGATCAACCTGTTGTAGAGACACAGACACGTTGCATAGGCAATGGTGTGTGGTTCTCTCTAACTAACAGAGCACAAGGCCTTGGTACAGAGAGCCCTTCGAAGAGCCTTTGGAGCTGGACAAAGGAGTTCAAGGAAGGGGAATGGGCTCGATTGGGCTACAGAAGTAATGCAGAAATTATATGTGCAAGGAACTGTCATAACCTGGCCTGGCTGGAGCTGCAGAAGCAAGTGATAAAACAGAAGTAAGTTAAGAATAGCTATGCCTGGGCTGGGCGGTGGTGGTGCACACCTTTAATCCCAGCACTCGGGAGGCAGAGCCAGGCGGATCTCTGTAAGTTCGAGGCCAGCCTGGTCTACAGAGCGAGATCCAGGAAAGGCACCAAAGCTACACAGAGAAACCCTGTCTCGAAAAAACAAAACAAACAAACAAAATGTAAACCACATGCCTGGCTTCTTTCTTCCCTCCCTCCCTCCTTTCTTCCTTTCTTTGTTTCTTCCTTCCTTCCTTCCTTTCTATAGAGTCTAATGTAGCTTAGGTCAGCCTTGGACTCACTGTGAAACTGAGGTTACAGGTATGTGACACCAACACCAGCTGGGGATGGGTCTTCTGGCATCATTATTTACTGAGTGTTTTAACATCAGATCCAGATAACCATATTTTCTTGTTTTATTTCTCTGAGCCCTAGGGAAATAATCTTTTCCTTTGGCTGTCTGTTTTATAATTCTGCCCTTATGTACTTCTTATCCACCTGGAGCACCAACCACAGGGCCTTTCTGCACCTCACCTCCACACCCCCAGTCCCCTTTCTGTCCGAGCCCTCACTGACCCATGGCCTAACTCTCTCTCTCTCTCTCTCTCTCTCTCTCTCTCTCTCTCTCTCTCTCTCTCTCTCTCTCTCTCCTTCCCTTGGGATATTACACATTCCTTTTCTGTTGCCTCATCCTGGTTTGGATGACCAGAGCACCAGCCATGGAGATTGCTCAGGGGCGGGGGTCTAGTCTTCTCTTCTCTGCTATACAGGATTCTTTCTTCCTGTGGTAGGGAGAGAAGTGGGACAAGGGGCTTAGGGATATATTTCGACCCTTTGAGGTGGACCTCGCTTTCACTCCATTTTTCTCAGTCCTGGTTCTTCTGGCACCAAAGAGAATTGCAGGCAGTTTGTGATGTGCGGCAAGGGTTTCCCTATTTTCCTTGGGAGCTTGTTTATCCTTTCCTCTGTCTTCTGAAATCAACACCCTCCTGACATCCTCTCTTGAAACTTTGACCTCTAATGAAGTCCACAGTGACCAGTGTTTCTTTCCCCCCTTTGAGTGCCCCTTGGAGAACTAGAATTCTGCCCTCCGAAGTCAGCAGGTACCAGGCCATCCGCTTTATCATTCTAAGGAAGGCTTTTGCAAATCAAGAGTTAAGGCTCTCTCTCATTCAGGAGAAAGGCTGAGAAATATAGCGCCCCTCTCACTGCATATGAATGATCCTCACTCCATAGACCTGTCACAGGGGCTACAGTGTTGCTGGAGACTTCGGACTCCCTACAGGGGGAAGTGGCTGTAAAGGGAAGCATTTGAATTTATGAGGTGACAGGTTTGAATTCAAATCCACCTCCTGTTGTTATCTTAGGCTGAGGTGCTTGCCCTCTCCCAGCCACTGTTAGAGGGAAATGATTGTAACCCTTAAATTTTCGGGTGTTTTTGAGGGGATTGTGGGGATTGAACCCAGGGCCTCCAGCATGCCGAACACGCACTCTACCCTTGAGCTTAACCCTGAGTCCCCAGTGATCTTAACTCTTTAGTTAGACGCTCTGAAGATGGAAGGAGAGAGTGTCTGCTAAGCACTTGACTCTCAGCAGATGCAAATACTCCCTTCCCTCTGTGGATCCCGAACCCCGACCGACCGATCAGCAAACTGCTAGCTGAGGCTATGTCCGTGGCAGACCACGGCAGGCTCTGGAAAACGGCTTCAGAGTCTTCTTTAGGAGTCCCTAAAGCAACCCACATCAGAGTTCAGATGGGAAGGAGGGGGAGAAGGTAACGGGAGAAAGAGCCTTACGGGGACCCGTAGCTAGCGTAAGTGTATTTTCTAGTCTGGACAGAAAACACAGGCGTCCCTTTTCCAGGTAAAGCGAAGCGGTGTCTGGACTTTGTGAAGTGCTGGCTCAGGGGCAAGTCTCCCTCATCCCGTTCTTCCCCTTTGCAGCAGGTTCTCGAGATCCACCAAGCTGGGAGTCTCCGCCCCTGAACCTATTGAACCTGTGAGTTTTATGTTCTGGCACCTTCATGATAGCCAGCCTGTCAAGGGTGAACCTCAAGGGAAGGGGTGTAGGCTTTAACTGACGAATTTGAATTGGCCTGGAATAAGTCACTGACAGGAAGGTGATGGATGTGGAGAAATCTAAATTCCTTCAGTTTCTGGCCGAGGGTCCACGGGAGAGGGTTGGTTGATGTGATGATTGATGACTTTGGGGGCAAAGATGGATAGGGGTGGGAGGGGCCAGAAGAAGACACCAGCGGGAGATGAGCTTTGGGGGGTGGTGCTTGGCAAGCTCGCCACAGAATTCTTTTTTCTTTGTTTTCTTAGTGGAAACTCCTCTATAACCCCACAGGGACCACAGGGCATGCTCTCCTGGGGGTGGTTATTACACAAAGCTGCAGGGACAGTTTTGTTTCCGAACTGTCCCCCCACCCCACTGTATTGATATACTGGGTATATCAATACAGTGAGGGTCAGGAGGTGGGGGTGCGATGTCAAGGCAGGTGCCTTGGGTCCTTTGGATGGAAATTCTGTAGGGATGCAGGGAGAAAAGTCGAGTTTATTCATTTCCCGAACAGTATCACAATTCAAATTAGGTATCAGGCTGGTGACATTGAGATCCACATTTATTGCGGGTCGACACTCAGGATCATGGAATTTTGTACTTAGCGTTTACTTCCCAGGAAAATAATCTCTCCTTTGGCTCTCTACTCAAAGCCTTTGCCCTCTAGGTAGGTTGTCCTGTTTCCCTATGACCACAACCCAAAGTCGCCCACACTGCTGTTCTCTGTCCTCACCAGCACTTTGAAGCAGGATGTGGAGAAAAGCATCTCTATGGATTTCCTGTTGTGTCTTGCCTCTGCCACATGTGGGCATTTCAAACTAGAAGTGATGGAGGTCAGGCTGGACCAGACTTTACAGGAACCTGCTTGTGATTTCTCTTGTGATGCCGACTTCCTTAGTGAATATCACTACAACCTGAGATGGAAGACCGTTTTAAAATGAACTGATTATTGGAGCAGGAGAGAGAGTGCTCAGCAGTTAAGAATCTGCACTCTTCTTGCAGAGGACCTGAGTTCAATTCCCAGCACCCACAGCAGGTGCCTTACAACCACCTTTATTAACTCCAGTTTCAAAGGAATCGGAAGTCTCCTGGCCTCTACCCCCAAATGCGTGCATGTGCATAAGGCAAAATATTTATTGTAGGCAAGTAAGAAAGAAACAAAGTATCCTGTTCTTAACAAAAGCCTGAGAACTCTGCTCTTGCGGATCACTTCACTTGTTAAACCTCGCTGCAGGGATCCGCCCGAGTCTCTGCGGCGTTTCCCAAGGCTGTGAAATTCAGTTAGGAACCCAGTGGCTGGAGGAAGAGGCAGCTGCTCTTTATGCGATACTACCCCTTCTCCAGAGGCGACCTTCTTAAGAGGGGAAAGTGTAAATGAGGGAAGTAGAATCCACAGCTCTCCTAGATCCCTGCAGCCCAGGTCTTGGTGTAGAGACACCCTAGGCAGTCCAAGTCCAGAGAGTAAACACACTTTGAATATGGTCCAAGTTCAAGTTGCCTGAGTCATACTTAAATAACAGCAAAACCTACGTGCATTGTTTTCTGGTTACTGCATTTTCATTTATATTGGTTTTTGAGACAGCCTCCTGCTGAACTCTTGGTCCTCTTGTCGCCCCAAGTGCTGGGATTTCAGGCTCGCACTGCCACACCCAGCTTTGACTTTACTTCCTGAATTCAACTGAGTGTTTAGTTTTCTCCATAGCCCGGTGATCCTCAGCTTCCCACAGAGAGTAAGGGAAGGTCCCAGGTGAGGATTGAGGATGGCACTCAACAGGCAGAGAGCCTTGCCTAGCAATGTCTGAAGCCCTAAATTTGGTCCCAACACCACATAAATCAGGTGTGGTGATGATAATTCCAGCACTCAGACAGTGGAGGTTGGAGGTCAAGAGTTCAAGGTCATCCTTGACTACATAGCGAGTTTGAGGTGAGGACAGTCTGGATTAGAGAGACCCTGTCTAAAGAAGAAAAAAAGAGAAGTCTTGGGGCTGGGGAGATGGCTCAGTGGTTCAGAGCACCAACTGCGCCAGGTGGTGGTGGTGCACACCTTCAATCCCAGCACTTGGGAGGCAAAAGCAAGTGGATCTCTATGAGTTCAAGGCCAGCCTGGTCTACAGAGTGAGATCCAGGACAGGTTCCAAAACTACACAGAGAAACCCTATCTCAAAAAACAAACAAAAAAGGAGCACCGATACTCTTGCAGAGGACCTGAGTTCACTTCCCAGCACAGGCATGGTGGCTCACAACCAGCTGTCATTCCAGTTCTGAATTCCGGCACACAGACGGACATGCAGGTAAAACAGTTATACACATAAAATAAAATACATAAATCTTAAAAAGAAAAGAAAGTCCTACCTGGATATATCCTAGAAGCATTTATTCAAATGAAATTGAGTTTCTAATTTTTGGAAAATAACAAAGTTGAGATGTTCTATAGCTCTTTGGGGAAATACTCTTCTTCGAGGGTGTTGTCTGGCAAGTCCTGGTCATCTGTCCACTGATTGTCATTTTGGCTCCGGAGATGGTTCCTTGGTCATGCTGGGTCCTGGTTTCCCTAAGGCTTAGCTGGGGGAACTGTTTCAAAGTGCATTGGCAGATGAAGACCCCAGCACACTAACAAGCTCACAGTCAGAGAAGGTGGTCCCAGTCCCACACTCCCTCTGCATCTATTTTCAGTCGTCAGAAGTGAGGAAGGACATTCCTTCACAGGTTCGAACCGAACTCTGATCTTTTTACATTTTTTTTTTTTTTACTTTATTACTTCATATGCATAGGTGTTTTGTCTGTATGTACGTCTGTGCACATTTGGGCCTGGTGGCCAAGGAGACCAGAAGAGGACATTGGATCCCTTGGAACTGGAAGAACAGATGGCTCACAGCCACCATGTGGGCGCCTGGAAGTGAACCGGTCCTCTGGAAGGCCAGTCAGTGAGCGTTCCTAACCACCGAGCCATCTCTCCAGCCCTAGGACTGTTTTCCTTTGGCTCCTCTTCGCTCTATCTCCCAGCAGCACAGCTAGACAGGACAGGGTCTGAAACTTAACGGAACACATTCTTTGAGGGTCCTTTGGATGTGCACACTAAATCAAACTCCTCCTTTAAGAAGCTGCGTACGTCCAAGAGTGTCTGCGCAGGAAAGGCTGGATCCAGGAGAACCAGGTTCAGATTTCAGCTCTGTATGATCTACAACAGCTATCAGACGGTCCACAGGCCAACCCCGAGATGTCCCAATTGTTTTCCAGTCTGTGTCCTCTAGGCCAGAAGCTGTGTCCCCACCTCCACGGGTCCCGCAGCTAGGCAGCAAGTCAATCTGTGGTGGTGTTACCAAGCACTGCCCTTGCCCCTGCCCCGGGGCCGGACACTACCCGCCAGGCGCGTGCAGTAGTACCTGTTCACGGTGCGCCTGCACTGGCTACATTTGACGGTGCAGCACCACTTAAAGCTGCAGTCACAGCTGCTCATGGCCTCTGTTCTCCTCTCTTCCACCTGCAGCCCACACTCGGTGCACAAGCGCGCACAGCTGCGCTGCTCCCGCCTGGACACACTGCGGGCATCCTGCAGACACTCCCGGCCCTCCGTGCCGTAGATGCCCAGGCTGGCATTGCGGGTGCAGTAGTCAGGAGAGTCCTCTAAGAAGACTAGCTCGGCCTCTGCGCTGGGAAGGAAGGTCCCGGTGGGAGCCCAGCGGCCCTCGGCTCGGTTGCCAGCCCTTAGTTGACGCTTATCCAGTTCAATTTTCAGCGCGCGGTCATACTTGGCCTTTAGGTAGTCTCCCATCTCCCGGAAGTCAGCCAGCTGCAGCCAGCACGTCTGGATGCTGCAGCTTCCTGAGATGCCGTGACATTTGCAGGTCCTTTTCATGGAGGCCCTCACTGCCTTCAGAGAGAGAGAGACAGAGAGACAGAGAGACAGAGACAGAGAGACAGAGAGAGAAGAAGGAGGAGGAGGAGGAGGGAGGAAGGGAGGAAGGGAGGGAGGGAGAGAGGTAGAAAGACAGGAAAGGAGGGAGGGAGACACGGAGGGACGGGGAGAAAGGAAGGGACGGGCCAGTGGGGAGGAGAGATCACAAAGAATAACTCTTGTTGGAGAAGGCCAGGGGTTAGCAATATTCTAGAGCTTTGCTTTCTAGCTTTGGAGGCCTGTGGGGATTATTGGGGAGGCTCCTAAGCCTTTGCTCAGATCTAGTCAAGGAGCACATTCAGAGGTTAAGGACCTGGATGCTTCTGATGCAGAGCTGGCCAAATGCTGAGAGGCTCCTGCGGCAGCCTGGCTCAACCCCAGTGTGTTTCTCGGCCACTTTCTTATCCAAATATAGAATAAGATAGAGACAGATGATATAGTTCAAGGGTAGAGGGCTTGCCCAGCATGTATGAGGCCCAGAGTTTAGTCTCCAGCACCTCAAAAAATAAAAAAAAATAATAATAATCAAGGAAACACTTTGTAAGCTAGGAAGAAATCACACCCACAGATAGTGTCTGTTGTGAAGCCTGGAACTAGACTATTTGTGGTGGCTTATCTGTGCCCTGTCACCCTCCCTCTGGTCTCCCTCACACCCTCTTAGAGAGAAAGGATCTGAACCCATTACCCTCAAGGCGGTGGTTATAATGGCCTCGAAAGTGCCCCCCTCTGCCTGGGTGACCAGGACACCCAGGTGGAAGCTCACAGGAAATTTTCAATGATTCTTGTCCCGAGTCCAATTTGCTTCCAGATTTGAGTTCACAGTATTACTCCACCAGAGAAACCTTGTTGAAGAACAGATTCACAGTACCAACCCCTCCGATCCCAGGAAGACTTTAGGACGCTAATAGGCCTCTGTCAATGTCTTAGCATGTAGTTAAAGTGGTTACAATGTTTTGCAGCCTGGTGGCTCATGCCTGTAATCCTAGCATTTGGTGGGCTGAGACAGGAGGATTGTCATGAGTTCAAGGACTATATAGTGAAGTACCAGGCAAGCCAGGGCTACCTAAAAAGACTCCATTTTGGAGAACACACACATGGGAGCATACCCAAAAAAAGGTATTAAAATGTAATGCATGGACTTCAGATCTGAGGCTTATCAACTGTATTGTCTTAGATGAGCCACTTGACTGGGGCTGAACTGGCCTTTCATCCAGGAAACAGAGACAACTGCCTCAGTTCTTCCTGAATGGCTCTGGGGATGAAACAGGTATGAGACAGCTCTTGGTGAGTGTGAGGGGCTATAGTCCAAACTGCATGACTCCAGTACCCACCAGCCTGCCTGCCCTGCTGTTGTGTAGATTCATCAGGGCTCTGGCATCCTTCCCTTTCTCCAGACTGTCCACGAAGAGTCTGGAGATCTTTTCCCCAAATTCCACATTGTCACTGCAGCCTCCCCAGATCCAGCCATGGCCACCTACACACAGGAAAGAAAGAGATCCACATACAACGCTCAGCTAGATCCAGGGAAAGAGCCATGTGCTGTTGAGTGGACAGCTAAACCTTTCCCCCAAGAGCCCTCGGAGGATGTCTGAAGGTGAGACAGGGAAATATAGGTATTTGGGGAGGATGGGTGGGTTCCCATTCCCCAAGCCCACTCTGGGTGTTTCTCAGCTTCAAGAGGTAAGTTAAGTCCTATGTGCCCACAGGAAACATGGGTGCATGGGATAAGCTGGATGGCCTCAGAGGTTCTTTGTAGCTCAAACATTCTGGATCTCTGCACCTTTACACCAGTGTCAGAGCCCCCTCTGCGCTCATTAGTGACAGGTCTAAGTCTTGTAGGGTCTGTAAATAGTTGGGGAGCTTTGAGGACAAGCTGTTCTGGTACCAAGGCTGGTCTCTGACTCTCTCAGCCTCCTCACTCCTGGTCTCCTAGTTTTAGAGAAACTTTCTAATTCCTGGTCTCAGGGATGCAAACTCAGCTCTCGGCAGTTCATGAACTCCAATGGGTGAGGGGACTTCTCTTAGAAAACTCCATCTGCACTCAGTTCTGCAGCCCCCCCCCCACCTCTTCCCACCTCCATCGAAGCCCAAGTTACCTGTTTTTCCATTTTTTGACCCGTCACAAGCACAGTTTTCAAAGTCACCCATGCTACAGTTCTTGGTGATGGTGTACATGACTCCAGCAGAGCGGATAGCGTGAATGAAGGATGATTCTCTAGTAGCTTTGGAGAGAAAGAGGGGACTGACTAGAAACGTGGATCCTGGTGGCACAAAGCAGCCTTGTTGTTCTTGCCCCACCTCCTTAGGACTTAGGGTACGCCTTTCCCTCGGCGCTCACTCTGCCTTTTCACCCCCCTCACTTTATCCAGGCAGGAATGGACATCCCGAGCTGCAGATGGGGACATCGAAACGTAGGGAACTCTGAAGCTAAGGCCAGTTGTGATTTTCGGAGCAGAACTCCACTCTCCTGAAGTCTAGCCTAGACCTCTGTCCACTAGTGTATAGGCAGTGAGCCCCAGCCACAAGGCTGGTGTAGGTAATGGAGAAGACCTTTTATTTCTGAACACAGAGTAGGGAGGCGGTGTGTGTGTGTGTGTGTGTGTGTGTGTGTGTGTGTGTGTGTGTGTCTGTGTGTGTGTAATCGCACACGTTACATGTGGACACACGCGCCTGTGTGTGTGTAGAGGGGCCCAAGGTGAACATCAGGCATCTTCCTCTTTTGTACTGCCTACTCTCCCAGGGTCTGTCACTGAATCTGGAGCTCACTGGCAGGTCAGTAAGGTCTTGCATCCTCCTGCCTCAGTTTCTGAGAGACGATAGGTGTGTGCCGTGACACCCAGGTCCACACCAGGGCCTCACGCTTGCACAGCAAGGGCTTACCCACTGAGCATCTCCCCAGACGCCAGAGAGCTTACAAACACTGCCCAGTCTGCACGTTCCATGGAGAGGAAGCTCTTCCTGCCCTTTACTCTTCCCCAACTCTTCTCAGCAACTATGTTGTTTCTACAAAAAGGTTTCCCATGCAAACTCCTGTACCTAACTGAAAGTGTGTGCGCATGTGCACACATACATACACACCCATATGCACACATACACACATGCATATATATCACACAAACTACACATACCACACACACAGACACATGCACATACATACACATACATCACACACCTAAATACACATATACATATATCACACACCTACATATATACATATATACATATATATCACACACATGCACACACCACACAACATACATATACACACATTGCACACACTTACATATACACAAATACACATACACATCACACCCACACATGCACACACACCACACACATATACACATATACACATATCACACACACATCCATACAAACATATACATCATACACATGCATGCACATCACACACATCCACACACATCCACACACACACCACACACACACATCCATACACACATCCACGCACACATCCACACACACACACACACACACACACACACACACACACACACACACACACACACACACACACACACCACCTGAGGCAAAGTTATTCTGATCTCACAGCTTCATTGTCACTGGGATTTTATGATGATGGGGCAAATATAACTTTCTTCAAGGGCCCCATGGATGCCTTTCTCCATTTTTTACTTCATTTCATGCAACTCAGAGCAAGGTGAGTATGAAGGAGCACACAGGCAGACAAGCATTAAAACCTACAATAACATTTGTGATAAGAGCCCCCTGGTCACTTCCTTCAACCCTCAGAACACTCCCAGGGCCCGGGAGGTGGCTCAGCAGGGCCCTGGGAGTGTTCTTCACTAGCATCTAAGCCTGATAACCTGAGTCCAGTTCGAAAACTCATGGTGGAAGTAGACAACACGCTCCCCCAAGTTGTCTACACACACACATACACACACACACATACACACACACACACACACACACACCCATTGTGACTCTCACTCGGGTTCACACAGCTAGGAAACGATGTGTCAGGGGCTTGCTAGTCACTTTCACGCCTCACTGTGCACACGTGTTTCATATACCCATGTATGTACTACAAGCCCACCTTGCGGCGTGGTCCCATGACAACTTACCACCTCTCAGCCTGCTGTGGGTAGAGAACTGGAAAGCATGCTCAGGGCAGTTCCATCGCTCCCAAGCAAACTGGAACTTACACTCTTCGATGCCAGTCTGGGCGCCCAGGGCCACACTGGTGGCATAGGTCAGATAGGCCTGTGCCGGGAGGGGTGGGGGGGAAGGGCTGTGAGCTTCCCCAGGCCATGGAGGGTCGGGGAGAAGACAGACTCAAACAAAATAATTCCCCAGAAAGAAACCATACTGGGGCCAGGGGACATTGCTCAGCGGCAGAGAAGTTACCTGGCATCCACAAGGCCTTAGGTTCAATCCTGGATGCCACAACACAACACAAAAACTAAAGAGTGCTGGATCTCTCAGGGAGAGGGTCTGGACCCGTCCCTCCCACCACCCGCCGCCCCTTTCGCTTTCCCCAGAAGAGTCATCAGGGACCCCGGAGGGTAAAAACAGGAGGGACTGGAAGGCATCATCCTACCTTGGGACCTGTGACCAGGAAATTGCTCACTGACCTACCAAACAAGAAAAACTGAGGTGAACGGGGATGGCATGCTGCGCTTCCTTGGGGACTGAGGGCTGGGGCAGGACTCACCAGGCAGAGGCACTGAGGGTGTACATGCCTGCAGCCACCCACAGCATAAACAAGTTTCCCATGGCCCTGCCCATCCCAGGGGACCCGGGCCAGCTCAGGGCCAAGTGCAGAGAAGTGAGGAGAAGGCAGAGCTTTTCCCAGTATTTATGTGGGCACATTCTCAATGGCCAAGAGGGAAAAATCAACAGCCCATCTCATTTGTCCCTCATTGGCAGAGCCGTGGGAGCTACTGACCCAATGGGGAATCGGAGAGGAGGGTCTCAGCCCAAAGCTTTCAAGGAGGCCACACCCTTCTCTCCCAGACTGAGAGGGGCTGACACAAGGTCTCCCACCCTTAGGGTCACTGATCACATAGTCCGTTTATCTGCTCCTGCTTGAGAGGGCCCATTGCTCAGAATCATGTAGCCTGGAGCGGCGGAGGTCCCTCCCCTGACCTCAAGTCCCCCCCTCCCTTGGAGCTGCAGGTCTCCAAGTGTTAATGAGACTTCACCCTGATTTCCTCCACATGTTGTTAGTAATCCATAGAAGAACTTTTGGGGGGCCCTCCTCCTAAATGAGTGAACACGCTCACCGTCTCTACCTCTTCCTTGGGTGACTGCAAGGTGACGCGTCTGTGGAAGAGAAAAACAGGCATCATATTGACAATCGTTTGCTCTGCTTTTCGTCAAAGTTAGTTCTGGTATAGTCCCTTCCTTTCCATACGTCTTCCTTCTGTGTCTGAGGGTCAGCTCTCCAGTTCATTATCGCTTACGTATTTCGTCAATCTTTGTGCCACTCAGGGCTATATTTGAAAAGACCTTTATTTCTGTTACCAATACCACTTTGCAGACGAGGGGTGCTGGGTATCAAACTTAGGGCTTCTTGCGTGCTTAGCACACTCTCCTGCTGAGTGACACCCCCAGACTCCACTCTATTGCTGAGTGACACCCCCAGACTCCTCTCTACTGCTGAGTGACACCCCCACCTCCTCTCTACTGCTGAGTGACACCCCCAGACTCCTCTCTACTGCTGAGTGACACCCCCCGCCTCCTCTCTATGAGACATTGTCACTGGGGCTCCAGCTACTTAGGCAGAAACCTGTCTTTTGGATTCACTGTGAGCTTTAGTGCTTGAAAAAGGGGCTGGATGAATAAAGGAAGGAAGGCTGGAGCTTGTGGGGCTCCAGTGGGACTCGGGGTGCTGTTAGGCAGGGGTGGGGATGACATCAGGGGATTGAGCTGCTCCCTAGGGCTGAAGACGTAAACTTTGTAAAGGAGGTTCAGAGGAAAGCACAGGCTGGAAGGCAGTCTCAGCCATTGTTCTGCGACCCTCACAGAAATGACACCTGCCACACACACAAAGAGTTCCAGAGTTTAGGAATCCCCAGGACTCTACACACTCAAAGTAGGGCTCAGCCCTGGTGTCAGTCTGCAAAGTGATTGTTGTCCTTCAGTGACAAGATAATTATGAAAATGGTGTTTGGAGACATGGAGCAGCCTTATTAGATTTATAATATGTTAGATTTTTTTAAATGGACTTCTCTTGGGTATGCTTTTTGTCCTGTCTCTTTTTGGGGGGAGTCCTCACTGGATGAAAGGCCTGTCTTTGGCCACAGCTTGCCTGTTGGGCTTCTTTGCTGGGGGAAGAGATGTCCCGGATTTAGGGCACTTGGGAAGAGCTTACCCATGTTCTTGAACCTACACTTCTTGGGAGAACAGGCTTGATTTTGGAGCGACTTCCCTGAGTCCAGGAGGGGACAGTTAATGACATCTCAGTGTTGGTCTCTGTCTGTCTTAGGGTTTCTGTTGCTGTGAAGATTCACCATGACCACAGCAACTTTATAAAGGAAAACATTTCATCGTGGTGGCTGTGTACAGTTCAGAAGTTCCGACCGTTATCATCATGGTGTGACATGGTGGCGTGCAAGCAGACCTGGTGCCATCAGCATGACAGTCCTACATCTGCAGCCACAGAAAGTGGTCTGAGTGTCACACCCAGGGAAGCTTAAGCAAAAGAGACCTCAAAGGCTGCTCCCACAGAGACACCACAGAGACACGCTTCCTCCAACAAGGACACGCCTACTTCAACAAGGCCACACCCTTTGGGGACTATTCTCTTTCAAACCACCATATTCCTGAAGCACCTTGAGAGACTTTGAGGCTTGATTCCGAATTAACCTACTGTGGATGAGGAGTTGGGTCTTAGTCTTTTTGTTGGGGTTTTGTTTTGTACAGAAGGATCTTACTCTATTGCTCAGGCTGGCTTGGAACACACTATATGCAGTCCAAGCCTGTCTCAAACTTGTGATCCTCCTGCCTCAGCCACTAGAATGTTAAGATTATAGGCATGTGTCCTCAGGTCTGGCTGAGCAGGTCTTTCTGTGTGCCTGCTGGATGGGGCATTTAGTAGATACCTTAGAAAAATATTCTAACATCTTCTAGAAAGCAGGGAAGGAAATGAGGACTTCGGGCTGTATGTTTGCATGTGTGTGTGTGTGAATACTTCGTGCTTGCTTTTTCTCAGGTTCAATAAGATTGCACAGTTTGTTTTTATATCATTTAAAAGGGTTGTTCAATTATTTTATGTGTATGCATGTTTTGCCTGCATGTATGTGTGTGCATCATGTGTGTGTCTGGTGCTCTGAGAGGTCAGAAGAGGGCATTGGATTTTCTTTCACAGACAGTTGTGGATGGCCATGTGAGTGCTGGGAATCAAACCCAGGTCCTCTGCAAAAGCAGCCAGTGCTCTTAACCACTGAGGCATCTCTCCAATTCTAAGATCTTACGGTTTCTTTTTGAGATAGGGTTTCTCTGTGTAGCCCTGGCTGTGCTGGAACTCACTCTGTAGATCAGGCTGGCCTGGAACTTAGAGATCTGCCTGCCTCTGCCTCCTGAGTGCTGGGATTAAATTTGTGCACCACCACCACCTGGCAGATCTTACAGTTTCTTAAATGGATCTATGTGGACTCAGTTTCTTCATCACTAACATGAGGATGTGGGGAACAAGACCATTTCACAGATCTCTCACACATTGCACTCCCATGTTAGAGGTACAGAACTTGGGCTGGAGACTTGGCTCAGTGGCTAAGAGAATTTGTTCCTTTTGCAGAGGACCCTGGTTCAATTCTCAATGCACACATGGTGGTTCACAACTATCCCTAACCCTAATTCCAGAGGTTTCCATCCCTCTTCTGGCCTCCAAGGAAACCAAGCATGCATGTGGTACACATGCACACATATAGGCAAGCACATGTAAAATAAATCTAATTTTAAAAAAAGATTTATAGAATTTGTTAACCCCAGAGTGACTGAGCAAAAATCATCTTATTCACATGTTAATCCTGCAGTGGGCAATGAATGGATCTTCAAGGGGCACCTGGAGGTCAATCAATGACTTCTTTTCTTTTTCGAGACAGGGTTTCTCTGTAGCTCTGACCATCCTGGAACTCACTTTGTAGACCAAGCTATCCTGGAACTCTGAGATCCACCTGCCTTTGCTTCCCAAGTGCTGGGATTAAAGGTGTGCACCACCACGACCTGGCTAATTAATGGCTTCTTTAAAGGCCTGAGGGTCTGTCTACATAAGGCCTGTGTACCATGCTGACCAAGGTTTTTCATCCTTAGGGGGAGGAAACAACCAGGTACAAACTGTCTCTAGCCATCCTGTACATTAATTTTCAGGATCCCAGCTCTATTATGGCATCAGTGTGTTTTGTTCTGATTGTCCTGGAACTTGATTTTTAAACCAGCTGGCCTCGAACTCATAGAGATCTGCCTACCTCTGCCTCCTGAGCACTGGCAATAAAGATGTGCGCCACCACTGCCTGGCTTGTTTTGGTGTTTTTGTATTTACTTACTTTTTGAGATGGGGGGTGGGGGAGTGTCTCATTATGTAGACCAAGCTGGCTTCAAATGCATAGAAATCTACCTGCCTCTGCCTACAGTATGCTAGGATTAAAATCAAGAGCCAGCCGGGTGGTGGTGGCACATGCCTTTAATCCCAGCACTTGGGAGGCAGAGCCAGGCAGATTTCTGTGAGTTCGAGGCCAGCCTGGTCTACAGAGTGAGATCCAGGAAAGGTGAAAAAGTACACAGAGAAACCCTGTCTTAAAAAACAAAAAAACAAAAAAACAAAAAACCAAACAATCACAAGCCATTATACCTGTCCAACTTCCTGCTGAAGTTACCATCAAATAATTGCTTGTTTGGGGCTGGCTAGGTGGCTCAGTTGGTAAAGGTGCTTGTTGCCTTTAGGGGATCAGTTGCCAAGCTAGATAACTTGAGTTCAATCTTTAGGACCCACATGGTGGAAAGACAAAATTGGCTCCTGCAAGCTGTCTTCTGAACCCCACCTGTGCGCTGCTGCATACGCACACATGCGAGATAAATCAGCAGATATAATGCAAACCAGTGCCTTGTTCCAGGTACGAACGAGACTTGAACCTCGCTGAGGTCTTGCTATCTGCTTCAAGTGCCCAGTGTCTAGTAAAATAGGGACAAAGGGGGCTGGGGGTTTAGCTCAGTAGCAGAGCGCTTGCCTAGCAAGCGCAAGGCCCTGGGTTCGATCCTTAGCTCAAAAAAGGGACTAAGGTATGTGACTACCTATAATTCAACCTAGGGCAGGAAGTGTGCATGTAACACAATCACTAGGTGCAAATGCCTCTGAAAGGCATTCAGAGCTTAAAAAATAGTGTGGCCAGAAAATCCCAGAGGCCTCTTCTACCTCCTGTGTTAGAGGATGATGGGATTTCGGGTGTCCTAGGGAAGCACTGGAGCTGCCTGCCAACAATGAGGGCTGGATCAGAGGCCTGACGCTTGATGCCCGGGGCTATGTGTGCTGAGTTCTGTTTTATGGCGAGCAGCTGAGATCCAGCAAAAGGAGCCGTTTCCAGGGTCACACGGGGCTCAGACAGGCCAGGTCTGACCATCCTGCTTCTCCAGAGACTGGAGTTTCAAACCTTCAGCCCTACAAAGATGGACATGAGTGAACCAGCACAAACCCGTGCTTCTTCTAAGTGTACACTCACCAGCCCTCCCAAGGGGCTGCTTGGCTTGTGGAGCAAGAGAAGGAAGAGTTAATCGCAGTATGGGAGGCGAGGTCAGGAAGGTGAGGGAGAAAGCCAGAGGATGAGCCCCGCTGAGTAGTCTTCAGAGGTGACACTGAGCAGAACTCTGGGGCTTTCAACCTCTGGTCTCCCTTCCCCCCTGGCGGCCTGGCACCCCTTCCTGGGGACCCTGGATTCCTTGTCAAACACCACGGCCGCTCGAGCAAGCCTGTGGTCTCCACCTTGGCCTCCTCAATGGAGCTTCAGGGCCTCTCAACAGAATCTACAGGGAAGAAAGCAGATTAGCTCACTTTTTTCCTTCAGCCTAGGGTTCCAGGGGAGGGAGGGAAGAGGGGAGGCCTTCATGTATGGAGAAGAGTCGGTTGTCTGTTGAACACACAGGCCTGGGTGGGTTGGGTACATGGGGGCGGGGGCATGGATGCAATTCACACTCTCCCGGGCTGGAAGCTGTGTTCACTTTACTAACCTGGAATCTTAGATCTGGGCCTTGTTGGTTCCAGCCACAAGGGGATCTTCCCAAATACAGACACATTTCTTCCAGCCCATTGGGGTGCCCAGGCCGCAGAGGCTAACACCTTCACGCTTAGCCTAGGAAGGGTGGGAATTGCCTGGGCCGGGTGGGGGAAGGGCTTCGTTTCTGGATCCCACAGTTTTACCTGTGGACACTGGGTGAGATGCGGAAATTCTCAGTTGTTTCTTTTTTTTTCTTTTCTTCTCCAGTTTGTTTGTTTGTTTTTAGAGAGATAGCCTTTAGTCCAAGCTGGCTCAAAATCAACTATGCAGCCGAGAATGAACTTTTTTGATCCACCTGCCTATAACTCCCAAGCGCTGGGATTTTAGGCCCATGGAGCATGTGAGGTGCAGGGTTATTCTGCAGGCCAGGCGAGTACCCCACAGACTCAGTTACATCTCCAGCCCTCCAAGTGTTTCTTTAGTTCCACTTTGTTCAGTTATTTCTCGGTTAATTGTGCTTTTATTGTTTTTGGTTTTTGAAACAGGATCTTTCTATGTGGCCCTGTGGCTGGTCTGTAACTTGCTATATAGGCCAGGCTGGCCGAGAACTCAGAGCTTTGCCTGCCTCTATGTCTGGGATGCTGGATTAAAGGCATGCACTGGGCGGTGGTGGTACACGCCTTTAATCCCGGCACTTGGGAGGCAGAGGCAGGCGGATCTCTGTGAGTTTGAGGCCAGCCTGGGCTACAGAGTGAGATCTAGGAAAGGCCCAAAGCTACACAGAGAAACCCTGTCTTGAAAAACCAAAAACAAAACAAAAACAAAAAACAAAAAAAACCAACCAAACAAACAAAAAAACACCCCCCCAAAATAAGACCTTCAAGGGCTGGAGAGATGGCTCAGAGGTTAAGAGCACTGGCTGTTCTTCCAGAGGTCCTGAGTTCAATCCCCAGCAACCACATGGTGGCTCACAACCATCAATAATGAGATCTGGTGCCCTCTTCTGGCTTGAAGACATACACGCAGGCAGAATACTGTATACATAATAAATAAATAAATCTTAAAAAAAAAAAAAAGGCATACACCACCATACCTGACTTTTTTTTCTACACTTACTCATTAACTTATTTATTTGTGTGTGAAGATTTGACACCCAGTGCCTGCGGAGGTTGGAGGATCACCTATGGGAGTCACCTTCTACTACGTGCGTTCTGAGGTCAGAACTCACGTGACAGGCTGGCAGCAAGACCTCCCTCCAGCTCCTCTCTCTCCTGCTTTTCAAGGAGGACACTATGAAGCTGCTTGTGGGATTTTAGTAGTTTGCAGAGAAGTATGCATACATGCAACCATCTGTCTGCTCCCAAAACACTGCCCTGTGGGTTCCAGCCAGTACTCAACAGGTATGGATCCAAGATGAACAAGGAGATAATTCTATGCAGGATGAACTCTTGCTCTGATCCAAGAGATGCTCACACAACTCACTGTGACACACTGCTCAGCAGCCAGATGAAGAACCGCTGTAGAAGTGGACTTCTGGGTGAGGCCTGCCATCTAGCCACAGTTTGTGGTATTACAGGCTCTTGTTGATAGGCCAAGGGATTTTTGCCTTTATTGAGTCTGAGTCAGGAGCAGAGTCAAGATTTCAGAATGTCCCTAAAAAGCTTGTAATGTACTTGTATATTGTAGAATGTTTTTTTAAGGCGTGTTACTTTTGTTTATGTTATATTTATTTAACTCTGTGAAGTTGTGTTAATGTGCCTGTCTAAAACGTTGATGGTCTAATAAAGAACTGAATGGTCAAGGAGAGGCAGGAGAAATAGGCGGGGCTGGCAGGCAGAGAGGATATATAGAAGGAGAAATCTGGAGGGAGAGGAGAAAAGATCAAGGAGCAAGAGAAGGAGGAAGACTCCAGGGGCCAGTCACCCAGCTACACAGCAAGCCACGGAGTAAGGGTAAGATTTACAGAAGGAAGAGAAGAGGTAAATCCCCGAGGCCAAAGATGGATGGGATAATTTAAAGTTAAAAAAACCTGGCTAAAGCACTTGGGAGGCAGAGGCAGGCTGTGACTTCAAGGCCAGCCTGGTCTCCAGAGCAAGCTCCAGGACAGGCTCCAAAGCTACACAGAGAAACCTTGTCTCAAAAAAAAAAAAAAAAAAAAAGCTGGCTAGCAACAAGCCAAGCTAAAGCCAAGAATTTATAATTTAGAATAAGCTTCCATGTGTGATTTATTTGGGAGCTGGGTGGCGGGGCCCCCCCAAAGAGCAAAAGAGCAGAAACAAAAAAAAAAAAAACAGCATTTGTATATACAAACCCTAAGTTTACCTCTCAAACAGGTAATGAGAGTACACACAAAAATGTGTTTTTATAAAAGTGATTTTTGCTGTGTTAGCCAAAAAAATGAGCTGAAGTTGAAATACATAATATAGTAAACACGTATACCCCACTCCCTGTGAGTAAACCTTTTGAACAGTTTACTGCAGATTATTTTCTCTGCACATATACATGCAATATATATATAATTGTTTTGTGTGTGGTGTGTGTGCATGTTCGCATGTATGTGGGCAGGTATCCATGCATATATGTTCATGTGTAACATGGGGTGTTTTCCTCAGTAGCTCTCTACCTTATAAACTGAGCAGGGTCTCTCACTGGAACCTGGAGCTTGCTTTACCATTTACCATTGAGCCATCTCTCCAACAACCCCCTGCTGTTGTCTTTTAAATGGGGTCTCAGGGTGTAGCCCAGGATGCCCTCAGATTTGTAATCCTTCAGCCTCCAGAGTGGTGTGATTATGTGTGTGCCACCATATCTGGTTTATATGTATATGTGTATATATTATGTATATGTATATATAACTTAAAACATAGAATTGTGCTATTATTCCTCGATTATGTTTTGTCTTATTCTTGTTTATTTGTTTGTTTGAGTCAGGGTGTCTCGTGTAGCCCAGGCTAGCCTGGCACTTGCTAAGTAACTGAAGATGACCTTGAATTCCTGACCATCTCGTCTCCTCTCCCGCATGCTGGAGTAACATCTAGCTTGCTTCTGACCTCTTACATAGGAACCTATCTTTTGTGTCACTGTATGTTTTCTTTTCTTTTCTTTTTTTTTTTTGTTGTTGTTTTTTTTTTTTTTTTTTTGAGACAGGGTTTCTCTGTAGCTTTGGAGCCTGTCCTGGACTCGCTCTGTAGACCAGGCTGGCCTCGAACTCACAGAGATCCACCTGCCTCTGCCTCCCAAGTGCTGGGATTACTGGCGTGCGCCGCCACCACCACCCGGCTTCATTCCCTTCCTTTTTAGACTGGGTCACAAGTAGCACAGGCTGCTGCTCACTTTGTAGCTGTCCTTGAACTCACGGCAATGCTCCTTTGTCACACCCTGCTAAGTGCTGGGATTACAAGCATGAGTCACCGTGCCTACAGCCAACTCTCTCTCTCTCTCTCTGTGATTTGTGTCCCAAGTGCTCCTTGAATTAGCAGTCCCTGCCACAGCCTTTGGAGTATCGATCGAGTATAAGGGTTACAGGCATACTACAGGCATACCCTGACCGTGGTTCACTATCTCCCTGTTAGCAGAATTTCTAAGTCCACAGTCCATTCCAAGGTGGCACCATTTCTACTGACAGAATTCCCTGGAAAACCAGAGTGCTTCCCGTGACTGTCACGTTCATTTCCCTAGACAGAAGTGAATCACCACGCCTCTTGGAGATAACCCTTCTCCACCTCTGAGCGTCCTAGAGATCCTGTTGTTTAATGGAAAGAGTCCATACAACACACCTTTCATCTCGTGAACGGGCCTTTGTGTGGCTTTCTAGTATCGTGAGGGACTCCTTGGACACTTCTGAGGTTTTATTTATTTGTTAAGACATCTTTTTTTTTTTTAAATTTGTTTTTATTTACATGTGTAGGTGTGTATATGTGTGAGAGGACATCAGATCCTTGGGAACTAGAGTGGCAGATTGTTGGGAGTCACATGATGTGGGTTCTGGGAACCACACTATGGTCTTCTGCAAGATGTTCTCAACTGCTGAACCAGTTCTCCAGCCCCTGAGAGTTTACATTGACTTTTAATTGTATATATTTAGCTCTGCTAATCTAGAATGTGCTAGGTAGGCCAGGTTGCTTAGTTTTTAAATTTTAATTAGTTTTGTTTATTCTGTGTGTGTGTGTGTGTGTGTGTGTGTGTGTGTGTGTGCACATTACTGTTTTACCAGGGGGTTCGGGTCCCCTAGAACTGGAGTTTCAGGCAGTTGTGAGTTGCCATGTGTGTTATGTATTAAGCGGCACTACTTACCATGTGAGAAAAGCCACGATACAACAAGGCTCACTACAAGAATTTATTAAGGGGGGAAAGAGAAGGGGGTGCTTAGACCTATGGAAACATAGTTCCTATGTGGAACCCGCTTCTATAGATTCCCCCCCCACATGTGCATATGGGCTTATATAGCTATGTCATGCATGCACATAGATTACGTGATCATGCAGCGCACAGATTGCGTAGGATGTAAGGTCCTGGGGTGACTAAGCATCTTGCCAGTGCAGAGTGTGCAACTGTCATGTAGCTGGGGGAGTGACTAGGAATTCTAACAATGTGGGTGCTGGGAATTGAACCCGGGTCCTCTGGAAGAGCAGTCAGTGTTCTTAACCACTGAGCCATCTCTCCAGTCCAATGTTTTTCTTTTCAAATGTATATCCTTTTTGTTTCTTCTTATTGTCTATTGCTCTGGCTGAGAACTCAAACACTATACAGAGTAAAAATGGGCCGTGGTGGCACACAGCTTTAATTGCAGCACTTGGGAGGCAGAGCCAGGCGGATCTCTGTGAGTTCAAGGCCAGCCTGGTCTACTGAGCAAGATCTAGGACATCCAGGGCTGTTACACAGAGAAACCCTGTCTCGAAAAACAAAACAAAGCAAAACAAAACAAAATGGAGAGAACAGAAGAAATGTAGTGTATCCCCATTTGGTACAATGCTGAGTGGGTTTGCTGTGATGGACAGAAGGCCATCACACTCAAGCGTTAACAAGAACACAGGCTGCACTGATTGTCTGTGGGATGAGTACAGAACATCATAGGAGAAACGAGACCGAGCAGAGAAGTGATGGAGGATCCATGAAGACCTCCAGCCACCCTACCACAGTCATGCTAGGGCTGGCAGGACCCTGCAGAGTTGATACCACCTGAGGTGAGGGAGCTGGGCCTTCACCTCCCAGACTGCCAGTCACTGGATGCTGGCTGGTTCTGGAATGCCTTCAGTCAAGAACGCTCATGGCAACACTCTCAGGAGCTTAGGGGTAAGATCTGCTTTCCCGAGGAGTGAGCTTAATGGCCATGGCTTCCATGTTCCAGGACCCGGTGTGAAGAAGAGACCCTGAAGCTTCTAATGATGAAACATGCAGCTTGCCTGCTCAGAGGGACAGAAGAGGACCTCAGAATGCTGGAAGAACATTAGATGCTCAAATGCAGCCAGGTGTAGTGGTACTTACTGGGAACCCCAGTACTGAGGTTAGCGAAGGCTGGAAGATTCTTGAATTCAGGGCCAGCGTGGGCAACATGGTGAGAGCCTGTCTTAAAACAAAAACAAAAACAAAATCCAAACAACAAAAATAACTGCAAATAAAACAAGTCATACAAAACAGTGACGTACTTTCAAAGTCCCAAGAGGCTGGAGAAATGACTCCGTGGTTAAGAGCATTTACTTGGAGAGCACGAGGACCAGAGTTCATATCCCAGCACCTGTACATCAAGCTAGGTGTCCCATAAAAGCCTGTAACTCCAGCTCTGAGGGATGGGTGTATACAGGCACACCCAGCCATGCACAATCACACAAACAAACTTTTTTTTTTTTTTGAGTCAGGGTTTTTCTGTGTAGTTTTGGTGCCTGTATCCTGGATCTCGCTCTGTAGACCAGGCTGGCCTAGAACTCACAGAGATCTGCTTGGCTTTGCCTCCCAAGAGTGCTGGTATTAAAGGCATGTGCCACCACTGCCTGGCACAAATACACTTTTTTTTGAAAAAAAAC
Source organism: Onychomys torridus (assembly GCF_903995425.1). Lineage (NCBI taxonomy): Eukaryota > Metazoa > Chordata > Mammalia > Rodentia > Cricetidae > Onychomys > Onychomys torridus. The sequence continues at coordinate 24,004,030 of NC_050455.1, read as the reverse complement.
TTTTTTTTCTTTTTGGTTTTTCGAGACAGGGTTTCTCTGTGTAGTTTTGTGCCTTTCCTAGAACTTGCTTTGGAGACCAGGCTGGCCTTGAACTCACAGAGATCTGCCTGCCTCTGCCTCCCAAGTGCTGGGATTAAAGGCCTGTGAAACCACTGCCTGGCTACAAATACACTTTTTAAAAGGCTGTCAACTTGACTACATTTGTAGTTTACTAAAAACCCAAGTCCCTAGGCACACTGTGAGGGAGTTTTTTAGTTTTTTAGTTAATTGGATTGTTGGAGGTGGGAAGATCCACTTTAAATCCAGATCACGTGAGGTTGGAAGATCTACCTTAAATCCGGATCATTTGAGAAGACCCACTGAGCCATAATGTCTCATGGCAGCCTATATAAAGGACAAGAAAGGAAGTTTTCCTCTTTGCCTGCCCTGTGGCCTCCTTCTGGATTCTACTGTGTATTGAAGACCAGTTGAGACATCCAGCCTCATGAACTGAACAACTACTAGATTTCTGGCCTTTCTGTCAAAAGACAGAACCACAGTCTGTAAGCCATTTTAATACCTCCCTGTTATATATATATAATCAGTTCTGCTGCTCCAGAGAACCCTGACTGATACACATGAAAAGTGATTCTTAGCTGGGCGGTGGTGGTGCACGCCTTTAATCCCAGCACTCTGGAGGCAGAGCCAGGCGGATCTTTGTGAGAGTTCGAGGCCACCCTGGTCTACCAACGAGATCCAGGAAAGGCGGAAAGCTACACAGAGAAGCCCTGTCTCAAAAACAAAAAACAAAAACAAAACAAAGCAAAACAAAACAAAACAAACAAAAAAAAAAAAAGAAAGAAAGAAAAGTGATTCTTAACCTAGAATTCTATCCTGCCAGATTATGAATCAGATGTATGGGTATAATAGAGACATTTTAGATACAGAGTTTTTACTTCTCTCTCACACTCTGAGAAAGGATCTCATATAGTCTAGGTTGGCCTCCAACTCACTACACACCTGAGGCTATGTAGACTAGGCTGGTCTGGAACTCACTTTGTAGATCAGGCTGGCCTGGAACTTAGAGATCCACCTGCCTCTGCCTCCTGAATTCTGGGATCAGTGCGTAGGTCACTACACCAGGCCTGGCTTGGAAGTCTTGAGGATCATGCCTCCACCTTGCTTCTGATAACTGGGAATTTGGGTGTGCTCCACCACGCCTCCTGCCTTTGTGCAGTTTCTCAAGAAGCAATTTAGCAAGGGGTCTGGTGTGACTGCAGGTGTGTCTGAGGGAAGCCAGCTCAGCTGGAATGAGAAGCTGTAGGCAAGGCCCGGAGGGAAGTGTTTCTTGAACCATGTAGTATTTGTGGACTTGTGCATAGTCCAGAAAGTTACAAAAGAAAATGAAGAATGATTGTAAAAGTCAAGACTACTGGGTCTGGTAGGAGGTAGGAGGGCAGGAGAGATGACTCAGTGGTTAAGAACATGGACTGCTCTCCCAGAGAACTGAAGTTTGGGTCCCAGCACCCACACTGTGTGGTTTACAACTTCCTGTAATCCCAGCCCTCCAGGATCTGGCTCCTCACGGCTCCCTTTAGCTCAACTTGCACCTACATTCAAGTGCACACACCTACACATATGTCAATCATAAAAATAAAATTACAAAGAAGTAGGGACTGTGTCCAGAGGAGGACCTTCAGAGGTGCTGGCTTGCATTTTGTGATCTGGTTGTGTTTAAACTGTAGATATTGGCTTTATAGTTCCATGTAACTCCTCCTCTGCCCCTCCTTACCTGTCCTCCCTCTAGACACACACACATCTGCCATTTTCTTTTGTTTATTTTTCTATTTGCGTGTGTGTGTGTGTGTGTGTGTGTGTGTGTGTGTGTGTGCACATGTGCATTCACAAGTTTGCACACATCACATGTGTAAGGGTGCCCATGGAATCCAGACAAGCATTGGATTCCCAGGAGCTGGAGTTACAGGTGGTTGTGAGCCGGTCTCAGAGCCTGGTTTGGGTCCTCTGGAAGAGCAGCAAGTGCCCTAAACCATGAGCCATCTCTCCAGCCCCCCTACTATATTGAAAATAAATCATTTAAAGACCTGTGAGGTCAGGTTGGGAATTTAGCTCAGCAGTAGAGCACTTGCCTAGCAAGCGCAAGGCCCTGGGTTCGATCCTCAGCTCAAAAAAAAAAAAAAAAAAAAAGACTGTGAGGTCGTCTACAGCTACACCACTCTAAAGGCTCCTGTCTTGACTAAAAACAGCCAGGTGTGGTGGTATACACTTGCAATCCTCAGACTGGGCAGAGCAAAGCAGGATTGCCATGAGTTGGAGCCCAGTGTGGGCCACATAGTGAGACCCTCCCTATCTCTAAAGCGAGCACTAGAGCAGGGCATGGTGACATATATCTTGAACTCGGGGGACAGAGGCAGGAGAATCACTTCAGGAGGCCCTGAAGCAGGAGGCCAGCTAGGGCTATACAGTGTGATCCTGTAACAAAACAACACAAAACAAAACCCAAATCAAAACAACACAAAATCATGGGACTGGAAAGATGGCTTGGAGGTTAGGAACATTTTTCTTTCTTTCTTTCTTTCTTTCTTTCTTTCTTTCTTTCTTTCTTCCTTCCTTCCTTCCTTTCTTTCTTTCTTTCTTTCTTTCTTTCTTTCTGTCTTTCTGTCTTTCTGTCTTTCTGTCTTTCTGTCTGTCTGTCTTTCTTTCTTTCTCTTTTTTTTTCCAGAGCTGAGGACCGAACCCAGGGTGTAGGTGCAAGTTGAGCTAAAGGGACCCATGAAGGGCCAGATCCTGGAGGGCTGGGATTACAGGAAGTTGTGAACCACTCAGTGTGGGTGCTGGGACCCAAACTTCAATTCTCTGGGAGGAGTTACGTGGAATGTAACCTAACGCTGCCTTCCTGCCTCCTCAGGCACTGGGCATGCAGGGCCCAGACAGAGGTAAACATCCAGATACATAAAAAAGAAAAATAAAAACCCCAAACTAAACCCAAATTAGCAAACAAACAATAAAAGCCAACCAAAAGGCACCTCTACTCTCTGAGACATCTTCCCAGGCCTATGAAGGTATTTCTTTTGGCCTCAGAACACAGTGGAAAATTCCCGAGACACTATGAGTTCTTTGAATAGAGAAAGTTCGGGAACTTCCAGGATATGAAAAGTCCCTGGCATATCCCAGGTGCTCAACAACGCTAAAAACTACATGGGAGCTTTGTGCAAGGGAGCACGTTTCTTCCATTTGTGTTTGTGGCTGTAGTGGAAACAAAGTCAGAAGGAACAGCAGTTTGGCGGCAGCAGCCATGCATGGAGAATGTCAGCTGACTGAGCAAAGGTGGTAAGAACAGAGGATCTTCCAGACACCAGAGCAAGACCACCAAAGTGAGTAACCCTTGGCCTCGTTCCCACAGCCTCGACTGGGCACAGTTCATCAGACCAGTGTTCTCTCCAGAGGATTTTAGTGTTTGGTTCTATTTTATATCATTATATCATTCTGTTGTGGAATTGCTGCTTAAAAATGTTCCATAGGGGTTGAGGATTTAGCTCAGTGGTAGAGCGCTTGCCTAGCAAGTGCAAGGCCCTGGGTTCAGTCCTCAGCTCTGGAAAAAAAAGAAAGAAAGAAAGAAAGAAAGAAAGAAAGAAAGAAAAGAAGGAAGGAAGAAAGAAAGATAGATAGAAAGAAAAATGTTCCATAGGTGATGGGTGGTGGTGGCAGCGGCGGCGGGGCGGCAGGCCTTTAATCCCAAGCACTTGGGGGCAGAGGCGGGTGGATCTTGCTGAGTTTGAGGCTAGCCTGGGCTACAAAGCAAGTTTCAGGACAGCCAGGACTGTTACACAGAGAAACCCTGTCATGAAAAAGCAAACAAAACAAACAAACAAAACAAAACAAGAAAGAAAGGAAGAAAGAAAGAAAGAAAAAGAAAAAGAAAAGAAAAGAAAAAAAAAAAAGTTCTGTAGACCCCAACATCAGGAAACTGTTGGCGGCAGTCTGGACTGAGTTATAAACAGGCCTGGCTACATTATGGAAGGTGTCTCAAGTGTGAGCTGCATTACAGAAAAAGCAAAGCAGCCATTGTTTTAAGCTAGTTCACTGAGTACTGCTGCTTTTGAACCATTACAGACCCAACAACAAATGATAATCTCCCGACAGTTTGGCATTTAGAAAGTACACAAGAGCCGGGATGTGGCTCAGTCGTAGAAGGCAGGCTCAGCCAGTTTGACCCCAGCACTTCTAAACAAGGCATGGTGGTACATGCCTGTACCCCAGCATGGGAAAGAAGAAGAAGAAGAAGAAGAAGAAGAAGAAGAAGAAGAAGAAGAAGAAGAAGAAGAAGAAGAAGAAGAAGAAGAAGAAGAAGAAGCAGCAGCAGAAGAAGATCAGAAGTTCATTCTTGGCCACCCGGTGAGTTTGAGATCAGCCTGGGATACAATAAATTCATAATAATTTAGGAGAAAAGATACAATTACGTTCCCTATGGTCTGGAGCCAGACCACCCTCCTCAGTCAGCTCAGTATTTTCAACAAGCATGGCTTTTGTTTCTTGTTTGTAAACTACCTCTTAGGTAAGAGCTAATAGCTTTTAAAAAGGTATTACATTGTATTTATTCGATTTATTCGTGTATGTGTATAAACGTGTGCATGGACATGTCAGTGTGCACATGTAGAGGTCAAGAGGACAACCTGTGGTGTGGATTCTCTTCTGCCATGCAGGTCTTGGGGATCAAGCTTAGGTTAGTCAGGCTTGGTGGCAAACGCCTTTACCAGCTGAGCCGTCTTGCCAGTCCCAGGGTTTATAGCTTTTACCTGGCGGGAAAATGTCAGTCTTCCAGACTGTGTCTCCCTCCCTTCCTGTGGCTTTAATCACTAAGCAAAGCTTTTGGAGCATATAATCCTTTGTTCTCTGGCTGTCGAGTATGAGTTTTCATAACAGGAAGACAGGTTTATTGAGTACTTTATTCAACCCTGAGTGCAAGCCATAAACTTGGACTTTCGTTTGATCATGCTTACTTGCTTTTGTACAGATTAGGATGTCTTTTGGCAGTGTTTGTGAAAAAAAATGGAGGATGTGGTTTATGAGGGTAACTTTTAGAAAATTAATTGTTAAAACAACAAACAAACAAAAAACAGAGGCTAGCTAGTGGTGGTGGTGAGGCAGAGGCAGGAGGTGAGTTCGAGGCCAGCATGGTCTACAGAGAGAGTTCTAGGACAGTCAAGGCTACACAGAGAAACACTCTCAAAAACCAAAACCAAACCAAAAACTAAAACCAAAACCAAAAACCATACACACACAAAACAAAACAACAAAACCCCCCAAAAAACCAGAGGCTGTTTCTTCCCAATATTTCTCAGATTTTAAAAATTTAGACAGGATCTCAAAGGGCTGAGTGGTTCACACCTTTAATCCCAACACCCAGGAGGCAGAGGTAGGTGCATCTCTGTGAGCTCCAGGCCAAGAGTGTTGAGGACCCTGCCTTAAAGAAATTAAAAATTGGGCTGGATGTGTCGGCCTTGCAGAGGCAGGAGGACTTGTGAGTTTGAGGCCAGCCTGGTCTACACAGTGAGCCCCAGGATAAGCAGAGCTATATAGAGAGACCCTGTCTCAAAAACAAAGAAACAAACAAGCTCAAAACAAACAAAAAGCCTGGCGGTGGTGGGGCACGCCTGTAATCCCAGCACTCGGGAGGTCGAGGCAGGTGGATCTCTGTGAGTTCGAGGCCAGCCTGGGTCTACAAATCGAGTTCCAGGACAGGCTCTAAAGCTACACAGAGAAACCCTGTCTCGAAAAACCAAAACCAACCAACCAAACAACAACAACAACAACAAAAAATGGGACTGGAGAGATGGCTCAGCGGTTGAGAGCACTTTCTGCTCTTGCAGAGGACCCAGGTTCTAATCCCAGAACCCACACAATGACTCACAACCATGTAACTCCAGTCCCCAGCGGGTCCCACACCCTCTCTAGCCTCTGCAGACACTGTTCTTGGTGCACAGATATTCATGCAAGTCAAACAGTCGTACACGTACGAATAAAATAATAAGAACAATGCACAACAGACAATAGATCTGCCTGCCTCTGCCTCCCAAGTATTGGGACAAAGGTGTGGCCGCTAAGCTCTGCATTCATCCTCAGAACGTTCTTTTGTTAATTCTTTTTTGTCTTGTTCCCTCTGGCAAGTCCACTGCAAGTTTAGAAAAAGATTAAGAATTCACTTGCATCATCCCTTCCTATCTACCCCATCTGTAACAACCTGTTGCAGATGGTTCCTAAAAATTGGGGCGGGGGGTGTCGACCTCACAAGGGCCTTTTAGTATAAATAGGTGTGTTTATTGAAAAGTGTGAAAGAAAGATCTGTTGTTGCCATAGCTACCCATTTTCCTTATATGAAAACCAGAGGCAGTGAGGGAAAGAGGGGTCACGTACGCGCAGTGTTTGTTCCCGCAGAGGGTTAACGGCAAGCTTTGCCCGGAGTTCTCAGCCAATGGGGGCTTATCCCGATGAGGTAATGCTTTCAGCCTTGGCCGCCCTTCTCACTGCTTGGTTTTCTACCGGAAGGCGTTCTCCGTAGCTTGCAAGTTCTGCTGCAACTTCTCCGGCGACCTCTCGGAAGTGCTTGGCCTCGCATGCCCGGAGTTCTCAGCAGTGAGAACAGGGTTGCCAGGACAGGGTAGCCTTCTCCGGGCTGAGTCAGACTGCCTCCAAAGCCACCCCCACTCCCCCACCCCCGACCCCGAGGGCCTTTTCTCCAGCGTCTTTTCTCGGTGGGTTTCACTTTGCACACCTCCCTCCCGTGAAACTGTGTGGTGTCCTAGATGCAAGAACAGGCGTTCTGGTTGTTGTTTTCTGTTGCTGTTGTCTTGTGCTGGCGCCTGAATCCTCAAGCCTCACACTACGCGCTCGGCCTGAGCTAATTTTTGACAGTAAACTTCGGCCACTTTCCTTACACATAGACAAAGGAGCGAGTGGGCATATTCAGTATGGGTGAACTGTTGGGAGTTTTTTGGGGAAAGCGGAGTGCTAACTTTGGTTAAGATCCCCCTTTCCTATCTGAAACCTGTAATTGGATGTTTTTCTTATTTCCTTCACCAGCACTGCTGGCAGTTTACATGTTTTCATTATTATTATGTGTGTGTATATATATGGGCATGTGTGCGAATGGATGGAAGTGGCTGCTTCCCGAAGGGAGCGGGTGATAAAACTATTTGAAACAAGCCTTTCACAAAATGACATTCTGGGAGCTGAAGGGAATGAAAAATGAAAGTCTACTCCTGGGAAATTGGTTGTTGTTGTTGGTGGTGTGTGTGTGTGTGTGTGTGTGTGTGTGTGTGTGTGTGTGTGTGACTTGGTTTGACTGCTTTAAGGTAGGAGAATCACCACATTCTCACACATCCATCCATCCATCCATGCATACATACATACACTATAGCACACATGCATCACATACAAATATACATACACCACAGACCCACACCACACACACACACACACACACACACACACACACTGCCTCCTATGCCATCCTGGTTTCTTTCCAACTCACCCCACCCACCAACTGGCAAATATCTAATATCTCGCCCCTCCTAGATTAGATTATCGCAGGAAAACAAAAGACCAGGAAGAAAGAAAGGCATGATAAAAGTCCTGAATGCTGCTGGAGTTTTCCCAGGGCTTTCGGGCTGGATACACAGTCCCTACCACCATTTACTGGATGAGTTGGATAGCACGCTTGGGAACAACAACGTACTTTGGAAGCTGGAGCATGGTAAATGGTGGTTGTGAAATACCTGGATCTCCAGAGCCTAGCCCAGGGCCCAACACTCTTTTATTTTATAATTACTGGAAAGTTTTAATTAGATAGAGGTGGAAAGCATAGTCTAATTGCTTTCATGTATCCATCAATCAGTTTCATACAATTTTCAAATTTCTCACACAGGTATCTCTTTAATGTTCCTGGATGGAGAGAATTTAGCAGTTTCTCAGATGTGATTCATATGAGCCTTCTCTGTGAAAGACAATGATTAATATGGCAGGTTTCTTGTATTTTATAGGTTACTTAGATTTCAAGAAACCACAGCAAAGAAACAAAAACAAGACAAAACCCATGTGCTCTTTTTTTTTTTTTTCCCTTTTAGAGGCAGTTTTGCTATGTATTACTGGCTCACTGGCTAGTCTGGCCCAGGGTAACCTTGAACTCACAGCAATTCTTCTGCCTCAGCATCCTGATTGTTGGGATTGCAGGTGTGAACCACACATCCAGAGGAAGTAAGAACAGTCCTTTCATCCTGAGCTGTTTAACGAGAGGATTATACAACAATTACTCTGATTGCCTAAGAAAGAAGAGGTGGAGGCTATGTATTTGTTCTTTATACCTGTGACTGAAAGTTCATGAAGGGGCTGGAGAAGTGACCTCCATGGTTAAGAGCACATACTGCTCTTGCAGAGGACCTAAGTTCAGTTCCCAGAACCCACACCAGGCAGCTCACAGCCACTGGAACTCCAGCTGCAAGAGGGTTCCAGCACACCCCACCACCTCATACACATAATTTAAGATCAAATTAATCCTAAAAACATGTCTCCGGCCCGGCAGTGGTGGCGCACGCCTTTAATCCCAGCACTCGGGAGGCAGAGCCAGGCCGATCTCTGTGAGTTCGAGGACAGCCTGGTCTGCAAAGTGAGTTCCAAGAAAGGCGCAAAGCTACACAGAGAAACCCTGTCTCAAAAAACCAAAAAGAAAAAAAAAAAAAAGTCTCCAAAGGCCATCCATATAGCACAGTGGTGTAATTCCAGCTACTTGAGAGGTTGGAGTAGGAAGATTGAAAGTTCAAGGCCAGCTTAGGCAAACAGTGAGATCCTACCTCAAAAATAAAAAGTAAAGCATGTAGGGCAGGGGTGGGGGGGGGGGTAAGCGGCGGCTCTAGGATGAAACTCAGTGAACAGTAGTTGCCTAGCCTGTGGGGAAAAAAAAAAATCAAAGTAGCCCAGGACTCTGTCTTAAAGGATTATAACAGTTGTGGGAGGAGGTTAGACATCTGAAGCTTATTTATCAGGCTCTGGGTCCTCTGCTCTGACTCTGATGCTGACTGAATGGAGCCAAGGTCTCTATGTTTCTTGGTGTTCCCATTTTATTTATCTTTGACCCTTGTCCTGTGGGCTGGTTCTTTATCTTCTGAGGACAGAGATAAAATAGCCAGCTAAGGCTAAGTCTGCCTGAACAGCCTTTTGGGTCGCGTTCAGCCTTGTTCCGGAGAAAGGACTGGATGGTGAAAAGTCTCCCATTGATATGGATTGAAATGCCAAGCTGCTGGGCTGAGCTGGGTGAGTGCCTTCCCTCTGAGGTCTCTCTGTGAGTAAAAGGAAGTTCTGGGAAATGGCAGAGAAAGTGGAGCTTTTAGAGTACAATGACTAGGGTTCCATTAGGCTAGAGGTGGCAGTGCATGTCCATGCTCTTAGCATGTAGGAGGCTGAGGCAGGAGGATTGCCGAGTTCTAGTGCAGCCTGTGATACATTGCAAGATCCTGTTTTAAAACAGAAAATCCTCATCTAAGGCAGCGACTGGCTCACTGCCAAGTGCTCTGTGTTCATGATCCAAATGAGGAAACCAAAAGCAGAAAAACAGGCAGCAAGGATGGCCAGCCAGCCGGCCGGAGAATTCACTGGGCCACACTGCTGACCCGGGAGCAGATTTGCCCTCACTACAGAAACTCAGTACAATGCACGAAGAAGCCATTGCTTCTGCTCCTCAGCCTAACTAGATGACTGTATGCCAGTGTGGTGGCTGGGAGACTAATGCAGGAGAATCTCCTTCAGTTTGATGCCAGCCTGGGCTACATAGTAAGTTCCAGGCCAACCTGACAGCATGAGATCCTGTCTCAAAAGATAACAAAGAAAAGAAAGAAATCATATACAGTATCCACTGTTGGTCAAAGTTCAAGCAATTTTAAGTGTTCATTTGTAATTGTCTTGATTTTTTCTCTTTTTAAGATTTATTTTATTTTGAGACAAAATCTCCTATAGCTCAGGCTGGCCTTAAACTTGCTATATAGCTTAAGATGACCTTGAATTCCTGGTCCTCCTGCCTCCTGAGTGCTGGAATTACAGGTGTGTGCTACCACACCCAGGTTAAGTGTCTGACTTTTCTACCTTGTTTTACCTGGTTGTTAGGGATTTGCTCTATACAAATATATGCATGAATATACAAGCACATCACAGCACTTTCTTCACAGAAAAAACCAGAAACAACTGTAATAATTGGACACATTTCTGTGGGATATATGTTAAAAGTAGATGGATGCCCTGGAGGCAAGTACCTTTAATCCTAGCACTTCAGAGGCAGAGGATCTCTGAGGATTTGAGCCCAGTCTGGTTTCAGATTAGCCAGGGCTATGTACATGCATACATACATTGTACAATCTCACAGAACAAAACAACCCACCCCCAAAGAGTAGATGGGATACTAGGGGATACTTTTATTTTTTTTAAAAATTGTGTGCATTTTTAGGCATGATATAGGCATCTGAAAGGATACCCTTCACAAGGTTTACTTTTGTAGGAAAGGGAATAAAATTTAGAGATGAAAACCTTTTGGTGTGTAAACTTTTTAATTTTGTATATATGCCTAAGTGTATATATGTACATCACATGTGTGCAGGAGCGTGGAAGTTAGATGAGGCATCAGATCTCCTGAAAGTGGAGTTATAGATGGCGGTGAGCTGCCTTGTGGATGCTGGGAACCGAACCTGGGTTCTCTGTAAGGGCAGTCAGTATGCACTCTTAACCACTGAGCCATCTGTTCAGCTGTCTTCCTTTGGCTTTTTCAGACAGGGTCTTATTCTGTAACTCAGGCTGACCTCAAACTCATGGCTATTCTCCTGCCTCAGCTTTCCAAATGCTGGCATTCCAGACATGAACTGTAATCCAGAGCATCCTTGTATAGCCCAGGCTAGTCTGGAACGTACTGTGTAGACCAGGCAGCCCTCAGATTCGCAGTGACCCTCCCACTTCTGCCTGAGTGTCCCAAGCTAGATACTGTGAACCTAGGGCCTTGTATATGCTAAGCAAGTACTTTATATCACTGAGCTACACCCCCTCTCATTGCCCATTTTTAATTGTTCTGAATTTCCAATTACTATAACATGGTCATTGTTTTGTACCTAAACCCAGGAATATGTATTACTTAAAACTCCACTCCATTTATTTATTTATTTAGTGTGTGTATGGGAACATTTGTGCCACTGTGTTTGTATAGAGAACAGAGAATCACTTTTCTCCTTCCATGTGGGTACTGGGATGGGTTGTCAGCCCTGATGGGCAGGCACCTTTACCTGCTGGGCCATCTTTTGGGGCTCATATATTATTTTTGTATTTGAAAAACAATGATGTAGCTGGGTCTGGAGGCACACACCTTTAATTCTAGCACTTGGGAGGCAGTGGCAGGCAGATCTCTGAGTTCGAGGCCAGCCTGGTTTACAAAGTGAGTTCCAGGACAGCCAGGGCTACACAGAGAAACCCTGTCTTGAAAAGAAGAAAAGGGGCTGGAGAGATGGCTCAGAGGTTAAGAGCACTGACTGCTCTTCCCGAGGTCCTGAGTTCAATTCCCAGCAACCACATGGTGGCTCACAACCATCTGTAATGAGATCTGGTGCCCTCTTCTGGCCTGCAGGGATACATGCAGACAGAACACTGTATACATAATAAATAAATCTAAAGAAGAGGAGGAGGAGGAGGAGGAGGAGGAGGAGGAGGAGGAGGAGGAGGAGGAGGGGAAAACAGTGATGGTGTGAACTGGACTGTCTCTCTAAGACCCTCTTTAAGTTCTTGCCTAGATCTAACTTTACGGTTTGGGTAAAGCTTGGCGTTTCTTTGTCCCAAACACATGAGAAGAACTCAGATTTAAGAAGGAAAACTTAAAACCACAAAGAACCAGGTAATGAGAAGAAAGAGCAGAGGGAAGCAGGGCGCAGTGGTACAGTTCTTACGGCTCTTGGAAGGTAGAGACAGAAGGGTCAGAGTCCAAGTTGCTCAAGTTTGAGCTAAATGAACACCTGCCAATAAAAAGCAAAGGAAATGTCCTTGTTATGGTTGTTTGGGCTTGCCTTATAGGGCCACTATATTCAGGTGAGGTGTGCTAAAGATGGTGGATCTGCCCCCCACCTTTAATGTTACCCCAGGCTCCTGAGGACTCGGAGGAATGGAGCTCTGGCCCCGTCAGTTCTGGCCTCTTCCAATTTGAGCATTCACTTTCCTGGTGTCCCTTTTGCACGCAATTAAGCACATTGGTCCTTCTCTAGCCTCTTCTTTTGCAGGAGAGTCTGGCTCCCCCTCTGGGGTCTCTCTTATCAGTCTCCCTGAGAGCTGCCACTGCTGCTCAGGTCTGTCTTTTATTCTGCTTTTCTTCTAGGGTCACAGTCTTCATGAAGCTTCTGAACACGCTCCAATACCTGGGACCTATCATACCCTCAGACCCTCCTAACCTCTGAAGTTTCTCCCTACTATCTTGGGAGACTACATAACAAAAGCAATACTTGGTTGCTCACTGGTTTTCTGGAATATCTGGGTCTATAGGCATGAGCACCCAGGAAGCCTCGAAGAGGCTCTCAGGAACCACAGACGATTCCTGGAGCTCTTGTATTATCTCATTCACCTTAGACAGATTGGTAGCTTTTCTAGCAGCTGCCTTCATTCCTCCTAAAATGTCCTGGCAAAAATTGCCCCAAGCATCCTTAATGGATCAGTGTTGGGTCCCAGTCAGGTTGGGCAGAGGTTCCCCTCTGTAGGAAGACTTTTTTTTGTACCACCAGCTAGCTTCTAAATAACCACACAGAGACTTATTAATTATAAATGCTCAGCCAATAGCTTAGGCTTGTTTCTAACTAGCTCTTATAACTTAAATTAACCCCTATTTTTTGTCTACGTACTACTATGTGGCTTGGTACCTTTTATCAGCACAGCAAATTCATCTTTATTCTCTCCACATCTCCTCTCACCCTGCCCCTCCCTCTTCATCCAAGAGAGCTCTCACCCTACCCACAAGTCCTATCTAGCCTCTTCTTGCCCAGCCTTTGTCCATTTAGCTCTTTATTCAACCAATGAGAGCACACATCTTCACAGTGTACAAAAAGATTGTTCCACAACACCCCTCTACCTGGCAGTGATTCCAACTGGCCTGACCAGACTCTCTAGCCAGATTCTGTCTGCTCCTCAGCCACGAAGAGGATGGTCAGGAGCTGTTGGCAATCATCCTAGGTTGGCTGGTAGATGTAAAAGTGTGTCTTCAAGAGGCTAATGAGAGCCTGAGGGTTTTTTTTTTTTTTTTTTTTTTTAGAGGATGGTGGGTTCTGAGTTTTCCAATTATACAGGTGTGTATGTGTGTGTGTTTCTCTAGAGGCAGAATGGGGGAACTAATCCTGTCTCAGGGAAATTTGTCCCAGAGCTCTTAGCCAGATCCACTCCATTTGTGTGGAGGGGAGAGGGGTCTGAGATACTATCTGACCTTCAGTGTAGCCATGGGAACTATTTCCTGGGGTGGGGGCAGCTTCCTCCAGTGGGGCAAAGAGAACAGGCAGAGGTTTAGGTTTTTCTGGGTAGCCTGGCCAAAACAAGAGGATTTGGGTCCCCTGGGAGAGGGCACAGGTTTTAAGTCAAGGGTGTGGATCTTGCTCCGGAGAAAGCCATTGGCCAATGTAGGGACATTGGTTAGGGTAGCCAGAGTCCCCAGTCACCATGTTTTAGACAGCCTGAACTATCTGGGGATCCAGAGATATATCACTGGGCCACCCAAATGCCAAAGAGACCAATCTATTTCACAGAAGGTACGGAGTTTCCCAGATGAGACACAGGCACATGCCAACTTCCTTGCAGTGGTTTTTTTTTTTTTTTTTTTCTTCACATTCAAACTTCCTTGCAGTGTTTTAACACGTACTTCAATGGTGTCTTGGGACTACTCACCCCCCTCCTAGTCTTAGTCAGTGTTCTATTGCAGTGAAGAGACGCCATGAGCACAGCAGCTCTTCTAAAGGAAGACATCTCATTGGAGCTGGCTTACATTCAGAGGTTTAGTCCATTATTGTCATGGCAGGAAGCATGATGGTGTGCAGGCAGACATGGTGCTGGAGAGGTAGCTGAGAGTTGTACATCTTGATCCACAGGCAGCAGGAAGAGATACACTGGCCAGGCTTGAAGATCTAAGACCTCAAAGCCCACCCCCAGTGACACACTTCCTCCTAATCGTGCCACTCCTTAGTGACCAAACACTCAAACACATGAGTCTATGGGGGCCATTTCTATTCAAACCACCACACTCTCCCATCCCAGCTCCCTTCCAGCCAACAGAACTGACAAACACACAGAGACACATAGACAGGCAACAAGAAAGACAACCAGGGGTGGTCACCACACAGACTTAAACCAGGGGTTCCAGTGACATCTCACACATGCCTGGACACTGTGTCCAGCCTTTCCTAAGTGTACTTTCCAGGAGGTACCATAAACACACTCATCTCTCAAGGAGACAGAGCCAGGCGACTTTCTGTAATTTCCCTTAGGGTGGAGGCTCGGGAGCTCAGGAGTAGAGAAGTTCCTGGGGCCCTGGAATTTCTCAGTGTGCACACTCCTAGGAACTGTCCCTTATCCATGCTGTTGGCCCAGAGGTGGTCTGAGATCCCCCAGTGTCTTGGTGTCTTAGTCTCTGGGGATCTTGCTGGCACCTCCAGAATATTGTGAGGTCACCCCAACTGGAGAACACACACTCTTTTTTTTTTTTTTTTTTGAGACAGGGTTTCTCTGTGTAGCTTTGCGCCTTACTTGGTAGCCCAGGCTGGCCTTGAACTCACAGAGATCCACCTGGCTCTGCCTCCCAAGTGCTGGGATTAAAGGCATGCGCCACCACTGCCTGGCCAAACACACACTCTTAAAGCCAAATAAAAAGTCTTTATCGCTGGCTAGCAGCTGCATGAAAATCTTGCCCAAATCATAAAGCGCTGGTCCTCACAAAGGTCTTTTATGCACAAAACTCATATCCTGGTTGACACATTTCAGTAAGCAAGAACAATTAGCAAGAAGCAGAACTACAGAAACCAAAAAGCAAGGTTAGTACATTAAGGGGCTTTCCTGGATCCTGGAGCCATGTACCGGGCCTTTAATTGATTAGGTCTTTGTCCCATTTTGGCAGGTGTTGGCATACCTGATGTGCTGGGTTTTAAGGTCAGAATGGTGCCTCTAACATGATGTCAGTTGTGCTAAGGTCTGGGGAACCTGTTACAAATCCACAGAACCATAAGATACCAGGACATTCTGCCGCTTGGTGAGGTCATTTCTGACTGTAGGCTGTATTGCAGCATCGCAGCATCCATCTAGCAAACAGGGATGATGGGCAAAGCGAATGGGGATGAGGCTTTATTTTCTTGTTTGTGAGCAGCGGCTCTGTGAATTAAATGGAGTTGGGTTTTGGGTGAAGCAACTCCCAGGTCTGGACAAAGGACTTTCCCCATCCCCTTGGTTCTCTTGGCAGTTCTGGGAAAGTGTCTAATAATTAGAGGTACATAATTCTGATCTCCAGTACAGGTGAGCAAGGTAAGGTTAGAGAGGGGGCTGTGTAGGGACACAAAGCCAGCTCTGGAAGATACCAAGTGAATGTAGGTTACTCAAGAGGAAGTCAAAGTCTTAGGCATAATCACAATGCATTCACAACAGGCAAGGACCATGTCCTGAAGGCTAGAGTTCAAATGCAGAACTTACTGCTGTCCCTAGCACGTAGCAGCAGGCCTGGCATATTGTAAGTGCTCAATATTTATTGATTACTGCATGGATACTCTGGGAGAAAGAAACATAAAAAAAAAAACCACGAAAAACAAAAAGCAAAACTTTCCTATAAAGGTCCGCCTGGTAGCACACCCCTTTAATCCCAGAACTCCGGCAGTAGAGGCAGGTGGTTTTCTGTGAGTTCTGGGCCAGCCAGGGCTACATACTGAGACCCTGTCTGAAACACACACACATTAAAACAAATAAATACAGCCGGGCAGTGGTGGCGCATGCCTTTAATCCCAGCACTTGGGAGGCAGAGGCAGGTGGATCTCTGTGAGTTTGAGGCCAGCCTGGTCTACAGAGCAAGATCCAGGACAGGCACCAAAGCTACACAGAGAAACCCTGTCTCAAAAAACCAAAACAAACAAACAAAACAAAAAACAAACAAAACAAAACAAAAACCCAATACCCCTTACTACAAAGCAACACTATATATGGGTACACGTTCTTCCTTTTAGTTTTTTCTTTTTTTGGCTTGAAGCAGGGTCTCATGTAGCCCAGGTTGGCTCTGAACTTGCTGTGTATCAAAGGCTGTCCTTGAACTCCTGATCCTCCTTGTTCTATTCTCAAATGCTGGTATTACAGGCCTGGGCCCCCACACTAGACTCCTTCTTTCTCTGAGACAGGCCCTTACCATGTAGACTTGCTGGCCTAGAACTCACTGTGTAGATCAGTTGGCCTGGAACTCATAGAGCTCCCCCTGCCTCTGTCTCCTGAGTGCTGAGATTACAACCATGTGCCACCGTACCTGGCTAACACTCTTGTTAGTTCGACGAGTGTTTTCACAGTGGTGGTTGTCTCAGCTCCACCCTTGCGGTAGGGCTGTAGTAAGCATTTGCCTATCAGTTTGCTACTGGCAGGGCTCTGATGAGAGATGGAGGAAAAGGAGGAGTCCAGATGGTCAGATGCCAGACCTCAGGGCCTCTGAGGAAGAGATGGGCTCTGCAGAACGGCAAGACCATTTCAGGCGAAGAAGGCAGACAAAGGTTTATTGTTTTGTGAAGGTCACAGTCTGAGCCTCTATCAACTTTGTTTCCCTCCATGGATACAAGGAGAGGGAGAAAAAGAAAGGAACATCTCTTCACTGGTATTCATTTAACTTATTTATTTCTAACAATGTTGTTAGATCGTAGAAAATAGATGATCACAGGCATTTCATCAAGAAGCCAAAACAAATTTGTCTTCAGCAAATGCTCACATTATTGTCATACAAAGAATTCCAAATTATTAGCCCAAACTGTGGACTTGGCAAAGATGAGCATTTACTGTTGATTGTTCTAGCTCCTCCGACTTGATGTGGCTGGCGCCAGGGGCCCTAGGAGTGAACATAGCAGCCGAACTCCACATTGTGTTGACTTTGGTCCTATTCCAAAGCCATTCTATTTCTGAGGGATGTATGATGAAGCCTTTTCAGGGCAGAGATCACTAATACTGTTCCCCACATTTCATAATTAGTTGCTCAGGACATATGTATTAAGGACATAAATGACACAAAGGTTACCTTGGGTTGCTAAGAGCCAAACAGTGTCTGCCTTTATTTTGGGTGCTGGTGTGGGATTTGTACACTCTGGAACAGTCTCTTCTCTTTGCAGCTAGTAATGTTTTGTGTTTATGAACAACACACATTCTTGCACTGGCACAATGGTCCTGGGGCAAAGTGGCCCAGACAGACTTCTTGTGCATTCCTCAGAAGAGGCAGCAATGTAACTCTCTAGTGGTGGGTGCTCCTCCTTCATTGGAAGACTGGTTTTGATGGGTTCTTAGTCTTACATGCCGAGTTTGATGGAGAACCAGAGCTGACAATCCCCTTCCCATTTGGTACCGTCTCCATCCTTTCCCAGACTGCATGTTTCCACGGCCGTATCTAGAGCCTTGTTCTACAAGTAGGCAGTGTAACCACTATTCTAATTAGGGAAGGTTTTCTTTTCTTTTTCCCTTCTCTTTTCTTTTCCTCCCTTTCCTTCTCTTGCCTCCCCCCTCCTCCCCGCATCCCCAGACAGGGTCTTTCTAGGTAGGAAGACTAGGTTTGAACTCACTTTGGATCCCAGGCTTGCAGTGATTCTCCTTTCTCAGGCTCCTGAGCACTGGGATCAAAGTGTCTATCACCATGTCTAGCAAGAAGAAATGTCTTTGAGGTTCAGTAGATTTTAAGAATAGTACCAAGAAGCTAGGTGTGGTCCAAGAGGTTGAGAGTTCTTGTTTTTTATTTGAAAGCAAATTGACTAAGGATAGGGTATATAGAATACAGTTCTGGGTTGATCCCCAGAATAAAATAGGGCCAGGTATGGTGGTGAACACCTTTAGCCCCTGCATGGCAGAGAGAGAGAGACAAAGGGGCAGAGGGGCAGAGGGGTGGGGGGGAGGGGGCAGAGGGGGGAAAGAGAGGGGAGGGGAGAGAGAGAGAGGGGCAGAGAGGCAAAAGGATCTCTGTGAGTTCAAGGCCAACCTGGTCTACATAGCGAGCTCCAGGACAGCCAGGGCTACATAGAGAAACCCTGCCACAAAAAGTGAAGCAAAAACAAACCAAAAAGCATACAGCCAGACAGATGGACACGCGTTTGGTGACTTCTGGAAGAGTTTTTACACAGGGACCCATCCCTAGCAATAAAGCTCTACAGAAGCAAAGTACTTGCAGAAATGTTTTCTGGCCCCAGAGCAGGAGAGGAGTGGAAAATGCTATGGCCTACTGTTCACTGAGCACCATCTGATATACCAATCCACATTTCACATTAGCTTTCCTATTTTGCCAAGAGAGACCCTCAGGACTTGACCAGAGCCATAAGGCTACTAACAGGGTCTAGAACTCAAATGCAAGTTTCCTTATGCTAAGTTCAGTGTGTCTATGTACTAAATGGTTGTGTGTTTAACCTTTTTTTTTTTTTTTGGTTTTTCGAGACAGGGTTTCTCTGTGTAGCTTTGTGCCTTTCCTGGATCTCGCACTGTAGACCAGGCTGGCCTCGAACTCACAAAGATCCACCTGGCTCTGCCTCCTGAGTGCTGGGATTAAAGGCATGTGCCACCACCGCCCGGCTGTATTTAACTTTTTAAGTTATAGAACTGGGGATAGAAATGTCTTTTTGTGCTTGATAACTCCTGCGGCTCATTTCTTATTAACGTGGCTTTAAAGATATCATGGCAATCTTGACTGAGCAAAACTGAACCCATTCTAGCACAGCTCTGGGGCTGGATGAGATCAGCAAGGACCAGGGGGGCAGTCAATTCTGAGTTTCCTCTTAGCGGGCACAAGCCTGTTCCATCGTGAAGGACTAAATTCTACCAAATGAATGGGAGGAGTCAAGAGGTCTATTTTCATTCTCTGCATGGGTTGTAGGTGACAGGAGACACTGATGTCCCAGCATATGTATGATCCTAGGAGGCAGATGCCTGGCATGCAGGACATGCTCTCAGCTGCAGTAATTATTCATCCCCCTCCAAAGATCTGATGCCCAGCCTTACCTCTGAGATACACATTACCTGAGTTCAGGGATTTGGACAGAATACTTGTTTTACTGTGTGAAAAGTAATGAAAAGGTGAGAGATAGTCCCTTTTTTTTTTTTTTTGTTTTTTTTTTTGTTTTTTGTTTTTTTTGAGACAGGGTTTCTCTGTGTAGCTTTGTGCCTTTCCTGGAACTTGCTCTGTAGACCAGGCTGGCCTCAAACTCACAGAGATTGGCCTGGCTCTGCCTCCCGAGTGCTGGGATTAAAGGCGTGCCCCACCACCGCCCGGCTGAGATAGTCCCTTTCTAAGAATAATTTTCCTCATCTGGATTTACTTGAGGGCTCTTTAGAAACACATAGGCTTGCTCACTTCTCATCATGGCTAAATAGTTATATAGTTTTGACACTAGAAATGTATCAAAATATGAGTTCTAGCCCAGCATGACAGCATACACTTGTAACCCCAACACTCAGGAGGTGGTGAAGGCAGGAAGATCGGGAGTTCAGGGCTAGCCTGGTCTACAAGAGACTGTCTCAAAAACAAAAGACAAAAAAACAAAAACAAAACAAAACAAAACCCCAAACGGAGCCATGACTTCTACACATATATAGGTAAAACATTCATAAGGAAAAAGAAAAATCTATGTAATTTTGAGACATGACTGTCAAGCTTATAGAACTGTATTACATCAGAAGCTATATTCTCAGCCAAGGGAGATGGCTTACCTGGCAAAACTACTTGAGGCCAAGTGTGTGAACCCCAGGACCCATAGTTTACACGGAAAGAACTGACTCCTGCAAGTTGTCTCTGAGGTCCACACAAGTGTGTGCCTCCACCCCCAAGTAAATCAGTGTACAAGAAGTTACTGTCTTCACTGTGGAGCAGCTGAGCTGTGTACGAGATTCAGCAGCATCCTTGGTAGTTACTACTGGGTCGGCTCCATGTTTATCTACCAACTACATATCTATACACTGCCTCCAAACGTCCTGGTTGAGAACTGTTGTTTAATTAAAGCATTTATGTATTATGCATGTGCTTGGGAAGGCGGTCAGTGTGCTGTGGCGTGAGTGTGGAGGCCAGAGGACAACCTCATAAGGTCAGTTCTCTCCTTCCACCTTTACATGGGTTCTGGGGATTGAACTCAGGTTACAAGGCTTATATGGAAGCATCTTGACAGCTGGTGAACTACTACTGTTTTAAAGGAAGTACCAAGACATTACAACTCTCCCAGATTACCTGTCCCCCATCACCAGTGAGTTTTGAGGGGCATCCTTTTTAGAAATTCTAGACAACAGCAGGACTAGGATGTAGTAGGAATCTTAAAGAGTTCTTATTAATAAAACTCAAACCCAAGGCCAGTTATTGGGGTGATTGCTGGAAGATCAGAGAAGCAGAACAAGCCACAGCTATCTCACCTTGCTAGTTCCTCAGGTGATCCTGTTTCCTCAGGCTGGAAGCTTCTGAGTCCTCCTCCACATGAATCTCAGCTGAACTGTGTTGCTCCAAAGCCTGAATGCTTAACCAACCAAAATGCTTAACTAACTGCATGCTTTTTCTCCTCCTCTAGTTCCTAGTCCTCACGCGTTATATGCCTTTCTCTTTCTGCCTCCACTCCCTGGGATTAAAGGTTGGGTTTCTGGGATTAAATGCATGGGTCACCATGCTTAGCTGTTTCTAAAGTGGCCTTGAACTCAGAGATGGAGCTAGCTCTGCCTCCCAAGTGCTGGGATTAAAGGCGTGTACCACCACCGCCCAGCTTCTGTTTTGGCTTACTCTTCCCATTTTCTAGCCACCATTTTTGGCTTTGTTCTAGTGGCTGTCTGTTCTCTGACTCCAGATATGTTTATTTCAGGGAACACACAATATTTCAGGGAACACAATACCCACCACACTAGGACACCAACTATAGTTACTTAAAAGGTTAAGTAGGAACTACTGAGGATTTCTTAGGGGACTGCGGCTGTATGCTGCCATCTTACCAGATCTATCTGCCTCTCACCTCCAGCAGGTGACAGGGGCCCTCAGGGGACCACTAAGTACTTGCCATGTTTTCTTGCAGTTAGAGGGCATAGTGGGCTTGTGTCTGAATCCCAGGGCTGACAGCTGTTCTGACAGCAGAGCAGAGGAATGCTGAATCCCAGCTACGGTGGGACTGCCCTCCCACGTTTGGGGTAAGTTCATGTGATCTTCCTGTGGTCTCAGTGAAGGCTGTACAAAGCTACCACGGTCCGGTCTGACACATTTGCAACAATAGCAAGTTCTTCAAGACACTGCACAGCTGTCATACTCAGTCATATTAACTCATACACTTTACTGCCTCCTGCAGGAAAACCAAAGTAATACACACACACACATACACTCACCATGGAGGACTGGTTTTATATAATGATAAGGGTTGGTCCAGGGCCTTACAAATCATATCTGATAGGACAGGCCCCCACAAAGATGAAGTCTTCAACAAGTGGCTGAATGAGAAAGTAAAACTTGCTAATACAGTGATTCTGCTCAGATCAAGGGAACTGGGGGTGAGAAATGATGGGAAAGACAGGTGGTGCTGGCCTCTGAAGTTATAAAAATGTCTATCAGGAAAAGTCAGCTTTAAAGGTCTAAGCCCAGGGAGTATTAGCTGGTCACATGAAGAAAGACCTTTTCTGCTCCTTTCTTTCTTCTCTCCCCTGCCCATGGCTCTTGCTAGTGAGGTGCAGGAGGAGGAGGAGGAGGCTTAGAGGCTGTGTTGTTAGGAATCAGCGAGCCTGCTGTCCCCAGCGGGAGACATGGGGAAAGCTTTACCTTTCGTGAATTAAGCCATCACAGGACCTTCCTTATATTCTTAAGGGAATCACAAAACTCATGGATCTTCCTTGGGTTTTCAATTAGGTGGGGGATCTATTGCCACTGTAGAAACTCAAAGGGATAGCGAAAGAAAGTTTTTTACATGAAAAGAATGTCATTGTGTGTGCATGTGATGTCAGAGGACAACTCTGGGGAGTCAGTTCCTTCTTGTCCTTCCACTTTGTTGAGCCAGGCCTCTTGCTTCTGCTGCTCTGCCACACCAGGTTAGCTGGCCCCTGCGCTTCTAGGCAATTCTCTGTCTCTGTCTCTCATCTTGAAATAGCAGTGTTGGGATTACAGATGTACCCAGCTGTGTGTGGGTTCTGGGGACCGACTCAGGGCCTCAGACTTATGCAGCACATAAGTCTCCATGGCTAGTCTTTTTGCTTGTTTGTTTGGTTTAGTTCTGTGAGACAAGGTGCCCTAAGTAGTTCTGGGTTGTCTGTGAACTCACGGTGATCCTCAGGTCTCTGCCTCCCAATGAGATTACAGGCCTGTGCTACTACTTCTGATCAAATTTTTAGTTTAAAAATTATAGCCCATAAGCTCTGCATACTGAACACTCTATATTATCAAGATCCAGAATTCAGCTGGGCAGTGGTGGCACACCCCTTTAATCCCAGTACTCAGGAGACAGAGGCAGGTGGATCTCTGTGAGTTCGAGGCCAGCCTGGTCTACAGAGCAAGTTCCAGGACAGCTAGGGCTGTTACACAGAGAAACCCTGTCTTGAAAAAACAAAACAAAACAAAACAAAACAAACAAACAAACAAAAAACAAACCAAAACAAACCAAACCAAAACCAAGATCCAGGACTTGTTTTCTTAGGCAGGTTCTTGAATATTCCAAGGGAAGATGTTCAGTGAATCAAGTCATAGTTATTTGAAAACCTATACTTTAATACTAGGATACCTAGAGATAAGAGGGGGCTCCCATCTTGGGCTTCACACAAAGCACCTACTATAGTCAGTTATGCCAAGGAGGGCCTGTGGAGGTGGGGGCTGGGAGGACTCTGCTCTCTTAGCATTACTCATGACTTCTGCTTGCTTATGACTGAGCTTCTGAAGCAGTTGTACTGCCCCATCTTCCAACCAGGGACTCACAAAAAAGTAAATAGTAAAGGCTTTATTTAGAACATTTAAGCTGGTGGAATTCTTTTCTTAAAAACATCTTTACATTGATTTATTTATCTACTTAACGTTGGGTCTGTACCACAGTGTGGAGAGGTCAGAGGATAGGCTGGGGAGTTTTCTCTCTGTGTGGGTCCTAGGTATCAGACTCAGGCCTGGAAGGCAGAGCCTTTACCTGCTGGGCCAGCTCATCAGCCTAGCCTGCTGGGATCTTCAGTTTTAACCATTTCATAGGCTTGTGAAATTTCCCAGTGTTTTAAAATTCTCTAAGAATTAGGAAATGTCTCACAGAAATTAACATGAGTATATTCCTGGAAACCATTATTTGAAGAAAATGTTGTAAAAGCTGAAAATATGTTGCCTTTATCAGTAGTAGCTCCTTTAAACAATTATTAGTTCCCTTAAGAATTTCATACAATGTATTTTGATCTTATTTACCCTTACCTCCATTCTATCCAGATCCCAATGCCTTCCCTACCCACCTAACCATGTGTTCTCTTTTTTTCTCCACCTTTTTTTGGTTTTTCAAGACAGGGTTTCTCTGTGTAGCCCTGGCTGTCCTGAACTCACTCTGTAGACCAGGCTGGCCTTGAACTCACAGATCCACCTGCCTCTGCCTCCCCAGTTTAGGGATAAAAGGTGTGTACCCCACCCCCAGTGTGTCCTCTTTTAAAAAAAATTAATACATATATAACATATTTAATTTAAAATGTAAAATTATATATATATTTAAACATATACATATTTTAAGATGGGGTTTCTCTATATACCCCTAACTGCCCTGGAACTCACTATGCAGACAGACCAGGCTGTCCTGGAATTCAAGAGATTGCCTGCCTCTGCCTCTAGGAAAGCCTAAAGTACCCCGTATTCCAAAGCAGTCTCTCATTCAAGACCAGGCCCAACCCTGCTTCTGAGATGGGATGAGATCTGTCAATTTCAGAGTGCTATGGTCACAGACTTGCTGGCCTTTTTTGATTCTGGCTCTCATGTTCAGGCTAGCCTCAAAAATCACAATACAGCTGAGGATGATCTTGAACTTCTGATTCCCCCAGCCTCCAAGGAGTAAATCATCATGCATGGGCTCTCTTAAGTCAGTTAGAAAAATTCTTTCTCATTTCCAAAATGAGACAAACCACATTTAAAGAACGATACAAGGTTAAATGTAAGCTTCATCCTGATTGAGCTACTATGAAAAAGGCTTTAGTCATCAGTTTGGCAGAATTATTGTTTACATTTGTGTGTGTGTGTGTGTGTGTGTGTGTGTGTGTGTGTGTGTATACAGAAGCACACGTGTGGAAGTCAGAGAACAGTTTGTACGAGTCAGTTCTCTCCTTCCATCAGGTAGGTCCTCGGCAGCAGCACCTAGACTGCTGCGCCATCTTTGCTGGCCTAGTTTGGCAGATTTGGAAACTTAAATTTTCCCTTGCTCAGGTTTAATTAGGCTTTGAGGAACTAAAGTGGATTGAACAACTTCAGAATTCAGTGGAACCTAATTTATAAATCACACTGAGAATGGACTGAGACTGTACAGTTAGATGACCAGTCTTTACTGGGTACCCTGGACAATCCCATTTCACTGGGGATGCTGAGACAGGCAGACCCCCAAGAGTTCCAGGTCAGCCTGAGCTACAGAGTGGACACTCTGCCTCACAAACAAAATAAAACCTTATTTTTGGGGGGGGAGGGGGGTACTGAGAATTAAGCTGATAAAGTACTTGTCCACTGACCTATACCCCAAAGCTTTGAATTAGGGTTCTGGCCCTGATATTGGGTATATGATCCTGGTCATCAGAACCAGTTAACCCTTTTCTGGACAGAGTGGGAGTCCCACTATATACACACACACACACACACACACACACACACACACACACACATTTATGTGCATGCACACTCACACAAATACTTTCAAGATTTTATTTTATTTATAGTTTTATTTATTTATTTGTTTTCTTTCTTTTTTTGTTTTTTTTGTTTTTGTTTTTTGAGACAGGGTTTCCCTGTGTAGCTTTGTGCCTCTCCTGGAACTCACTTGGTAGCCCAGGCTGGCCTCGAACTCACATAGATCCACCTCGCTCTGCCTCCCCAGTGCTGGGATTAAAGGCATGAGCCACCATTGCCCCGCAAAGATTTTATTTTTAATTATATGTGTGTTTCTGTGTTTGGTTATGTACCTGTGAGTGTAGGTGCCTAAGAAGAGGGTGCCAGATCCCTTGGATCGAGAGTTACGGGCAGCTGTGGGCTCCCTAACATGGGTGCTGTGAACCAAACTCAGTTCTTTTAGAAGAGCAGAAAAACTTCTGAGCAGTGGTTCCCAACATGTGGCCGTGACCCCTTTGGGGTTGAAGGACCCTTTCACAGGGGTTGCACATCAGATATTAACATTATGATTCATAGCAGCAGCAAAATTACAGCTATGAAGTAGCAATGAAAATAATTTTATGATTGGGAATCATCACACAAAGAACTGTATTAAGGGGTCACAGCATTAGGGAGGTTGAGAACTCTTGCTCTAGGGCTCTCTCTTCAACTCCCACGGTATATTCTTGCTCAGATTCTGTGGTTCTAGACTTCTTGTGGACCCCGCCCTTCAGTTATGACAGCATCACCTGGGCATGAGACCTTTAGGTCACAGGTGATTTCAGTCTCTCTGATGAAGTTTGGGAGCTACTTTGGTCTCTGTAACATTTACAGAGAGATCGTTGCATAGGGTGACTTTTTATTTTTATCTTTGTGGGTTTTTGAGACAAGGTAGTCCAGGTTACCTTAAACTCATTAAGTAGCCTAGGTTGGCCTTGAACTCCCAATCCTCCAGCCTTTACCCCGAAAATGCTGGGATCGCAGGCCTGGGGTACCACATCTGGCTGATTACTTTTCAAAAATCTTGTGGCAAGGTCTGTGAATTTTTTTTTTTTTTTTTTTTTAACGTTTTCCAGGTTACTGACTTCTGACAAAGGCAGGTAGGTAGGGGATTGCGGTGGTTTGTTTTTATTATTTTTGCTGTCTTTTGAGGTAGCTCGGGGTGGTTTTGCTCTTGGTATATAGTCCAGGCTGGCCTCCAACCGGAGGTGATCCTCCGGCCTCAGCTTCCAGAGTGCTGAGAGTAGAGAGGGATGCCACCACACCCCTGCAGTGGTTTATATTTTACAGAGACGGCTATAGTTCGCCTTGCCAAACAGTACGTTTTCCTCAATGTAAGTCGTCAAAGCCCTTAACAGAAGGGATGACCCAGCCACTTTATTAAGGGTGTGAGGGAGCTGCAAGGTTGGTCTACGTGGGCACATAAGCAAGGCGCCTAGCAAGGTCATAATGCTTGGCTCTTACCTCCCGTCTTCCTGCCCTGTAAGCTCTCTGGTTTAGGACCAGAAGTTCTCTGCGAGCAAGTGGCCTCTTGACCCCCATATCCCGATCCCTCCCGGCACCAGGCTCGCTTTTCTCTCTGGAGTCTAGGTCAGGTACTTAGGTAGAGCGGGGGTAGGGGTGGGGTGGGGAGGGGCGAGGCAGAGCCCCAGGAATCCCTCCTCTGCCGCCCCAATCGCAGGCAGCTTCCTGGGAAGGTTTCCGAAATGCTCACCGTCCGCGGGGCTGGGGACGCAGCTCCGCAGAGCCCAGGCGCCCTTCAGGTCCCCGCTCCGCGCCGCGGACACACACACCGCCGGGCCCCCTCCCTCCGGCTCGCGCCGGGCAGCCGACCAGGGCACCCACAAGTGGGCGGGGCCAGAGCCGCCGCAGCCCGGCGCCGAATCCGGGTGGACCGGGGCGCCGCCAGCTCGCCCCGCCTCCCGCGTCACTTCCGGCCCGGCCGCTCGCCCTCCGCCCTGCTCCCCTCCCGCTCGCCGTTAGGGAGGCTCTGCGCCTCAGCCGCCACCGCCTCCGCCGCTCCCGCCCCCGTCTCTCCGCGTCCGCCGCCGCCGCCGCCGCCGCCGCCCGGGGTCTCCGGGGGTCGCTACCGGGCTGGCCCCGCGCCACCGCCGTCGCTTCAGCCTCGCGCTCGAGGCCGCCTCCGGAGGAGACCCGCCGGCCGCCGTGCCCCTTCGGGCCTCAGTTCTCGCCTTGTCGCCGTCGCCAAGGGTTCTGGAGAAGCGGCCAAGGCCGGGGAACGGGGCTTCGCGGTTCCAACGGTGGGTACCCGGGCGGGGGCCCGGCAGGGCGCATGCGCGGCCGGCTGCCGCGGCGGCCCTCCCCCTCCTCCCTCCCTCCCTCCCTCCCTCTCTCCCTCTCCCCCGCCCTGCCCCTCCTCCGCGGCCGCCCCGCAGCCCCGGGTCCCACCCGGCGGTGGCCGCTGGGCGCCGCGGTTCCGGGTCGGGGAGATGGAGGCTCGGCCCCGGTGGACATTCAGTCGGGTGGCGGGGGTGGGGGGAGGCTCCTTTTCTGCTGGGAAGAGGAGGAAGAGGCAGGCGGTGGCCCCGGCCGTCGGGGGGGGGGTGTGGCAGCCTTGGGGTTCCAGCCGCTGCAGTGCGCGCGAGCTGGGGGTGCGCCTGGCCGCGGAGCCTCGCCTGCCCACCCCTCCTGCAGCACCTCTGTCTGCGCCCACCGCCTTCGGGCTGGGCAGAGGAGTGGGTGCGGGCGGTGCGGGGGTGGGGGTGGTGGGGGTGGTGGGGGTTGCGGAAAGTGGTTTATTCCGGGCTCCACTGCGCCCTTTTTTTTTTTTTTTTTTAAAGTCACGTGAGACGAGTGGTTGCTGACTTCCTTAAGTCGCTCAGAGAATATAGCCAAAATTGGGCTGTTGGTGCACGGGGACCTCATCGAGAACGCCCTCAAGCCAGAGCCGGGCCCGAGGGGTCCCTGTGTATCTAGGGCGTGGAGTTTTGAGATGGGGCGCCTGGCTAGACAAGAAGTGGACCCGCTTGGCACACTCGCCCAGTGCGAATGGTTAAACTCTCTTTGTTTGTAATCAGTTAAACCCAAACTGACTTAGAAAAAGTGTTGCATAATTTCATCCGGTTTCCTATTCGGCCTTGTAGTCAGCGTGGAGGAAGGCAGGCTGAAAAAGGCAATCCCAGCTACGGTATATTTGGCTGTTTAACATTAGCTCTGGCGTGCAAGTCTGTGGGAGATAGTAAAGGATAGTTTTGAATATTAACTTTCTGTGCTTGGGTTAGTGTGAGGTTGTTCCTTCCATCGCCCTCCCCCTTTGGTAACACCGAAGTACATCTTTGGCCTGGGTTTTCGCAAGTACTGTGCGCTTAGTAAACACTTGTTTTGGTCATTATTTGCCTTTTAGGTTCCTGCCCTTTATCTTTTTTTTTTTTTTTTTATGTGGAGCTGAGGATCGAACCCAGGACCTTTCGATTGCTAGGCAAGCGCTCTACCACTGAGCTAAATCCCCAACCCCCCTTTATCTTTTTAAATTAGGACATTTGCTCCGGTATCTGTAACACTGCTGAAGTTCCTGCCGAATGGAGAAGGGCCTGTCTTAGTGGCATTATTTTTTTGTTGGATAAAGTAACTTCCATTGTAGTTTCTTTCTTTTTCTTTTTTTTTTTTTTTTAATTAAAATGTTTTAGGATAGGAAGTGGCTGAATTAGTGATTTACCAGTATTTCCTCACCTGCAATTCTCTTTAAAGACAGGGTCTCAGGTAACCCTGATTGGCCTCCACCTCCTTGTCTAGCTGAGGAATACTGACCTCCAACTCCTGCCCCCTGCCCCTTCCCAAGTCTTGGGATCAAAAGCACACACCACGCTAGGCTTCAGATGCTTAAAAAAATTACTGTGCGTGTGTTCTTGTATTGTGGTGCACATTGCAGGCTGGGACAACTTTCATGTCTCTCTACTGTGGGGGGGGTTCTGGGATGAAACTCAGGTCATCAGGCTTGGTGGCGAGTGCCTTTACCCTTAAGTCTTCTCTCCAGTCTTCAATTCCTTTTCAAAGCATTGTAGTAAATATATACCTAAAACTTAGCATTTCACAGTTGACATACACTTTTGTTTTTTTGAGATGGTCTCTATGTATTTCTGGCTGGCCTCACTCAAAATCTTACTAAAGCTTCCCAAGTGTTGGGATTACATTACAGGTGGGCACCACTACATCCAACTGTAACAAGTAGGTTTTTTTCTTCATAGAACCACCAGGTTTTACCCAGAGCATGTGTACAATCCCCTCCCCCACCTCCAAAAAAATAATTGGTGCGTGTGCACTTTTTACAGGGCTACTGACAATTGACCTAGGGGTTGTCCCTGGCCTTGAACTTGTGATCCTCTTCCCTTCACCTCAGTGTTGAGATTACCAGCTTGCACCCCCATTTATGTGGTGTTGGGGACTGAGGAGGGCTTTGGGCATGTGAGGGAGCACTCGCCGTCTACCGAGTCACATCTTTAGCTTCTCCGGTGCTTTTGGTTTGCATTTCCCTAAAGACTGGTAGTAGGCAACCTGAAAATGTTTACTTTTGTCTAAGTGAGGTTTACATGCCATGGTGCGTGTGGTGGAGGCCAGATCCCCTGGAATTGGAGTTGCAGAGGGCTGTAAACAGCTGTGGGGTGCCACGAATCAAACCAGAGTCTCCTGTCTTAACCTCCGAGCTTTCAAGCCCTTGTTCCATCCTCTTGTAGGTTCTCAGGCTTGAACTCAGGTTGTGAGGCTTGTGGGGCAGCAAGCACCTTCACTTGCTGGCCCAAGCACAGCTTTTCTACGCTTGGTATCCTAGTTACGGTTGTCTTGCTGGGATGAAACACCATCCCTAACAGCCTAGGAAAAGGGTAATTCACCTTACTGGTCAGTCTTTCATTGAGAGAAGCCAGGGCAGGAACTTGAGGCAGAACTGAAGCAGAGGCCATGGGGATCCCGCTTACTGTCTTGCCCCTCATGGCTTGCTCCGCCTGCTTCCTTGTACAACCCAGGACCACCTGTTGGCATGGCGCTTCCCATAGTGGGCTGCATTCTCCCACATCAATCATTATGAAGAAAATGCTCCGCAGACTTCATAGGCCAGTCTGGTGGAGACATTTTCTCAGTTGAAGTGTTATCTTCTCAGATGACCCCATCTTGTGTCAAGATGACAAAACCAAACAATTAGCACACTTACTACTTGCATATTTTCGGAGAAGTGTTTATCTCAAATCCATACCTATTTTTGTTTTCAGTTTTTAAAAATTTATTTATTTATTTAATTGCGCATACAGCATGTATGCCTGCAGGCCAGAAGAGGGCACCAGATCTCATTACAGATGGTTGTGAGCCACCATGTGGGTGCTGGGAATTGAACTCAGGGCCTCTGGAAGAGCAGCCAGTGCTCTTAACCTCTGAGCCATCTCTCCAGCCCCTCCCCTTCATTTGTTTTTTGTTTTTTGGTTTTTATTTTGAGACAGAGTTTCTCTCTTTAGCTTTGGACCCCGTCCTGGAATCCATACCTATTTTTTAACTGAGTTGTTTCCTTCTTATTGAGTTGTAGGTGTGATTTTTTTTTTTTTTTTTAATTTTCTACATGGGTTAAATCTTTTTATTTGAAAAGCTAACATTTCTTAACTGCAAATTAATATAATATCCTGTTTTGCAGATAAGCATCAAAGCAGCTGATTTTATATTGGAAAAAGGTTCTCAACCTAAATTTAGTTCTCAACTAGATATGTCAACACCAAGGTTCTGTTTCTGTCACATCAGTACTAAAAAGGCATACCTGGTTACACACCTTTAATGCCAGTACCTTGGAGGCAGAGGCAGGGCATATCTGGGAGTTCCAGGCCATCCAGAGCTACATGGTGACACACTATTTCAAAAACAAAACAATAAATAGAATCTCCCCATTAAATGAAGACCCCATTTTAATCAATGAATAAATGTTTTTCAGAGAATATTTCTTTGTTAATAAAGTATTTTTGTAGCATGCCAAGAATATGGGGGGAGTTACTATTGTAAAAAAGGGAGTATGGAATGTGTAGATGAACTTGTCTACAGTTTGTGTTAACCCAAACGAGTGAATCGGGACTTCTCCAAGAGAGAACAGTAGGTTAATTTGTGAGAGGCTGATTTTAACTAGAAATGGGAACAATGAAGGATTTGGAATAGAGTGTAGCACACGTCACTTTAATGCAGCAATCACCCTGTGCCTTCATACATTTTGAGGGAACTTGAGCAGCAGTCTCAGTGAGGTCTATATTTGTTAGCTAGAAAGGACATCCACTTAAAAGCTAGTTGCAGCTTGTGGTCACAAGCTCTGGATCTTGACCAGCTTTTTCAGCTCTCAGCGGTTTTTCCTTCTCCCTTATCTCACAGGATGGTTGGAGGATTCCGATGGGTAGTGAACTGGAAAGTACTGGAAATGATAGCATCGGTTCCAATAATTGGATTCTAGTTGGGTAGTTCAGAAGTGTGGAAACAAAAATGAAGTAGTCTTTGTGGTGGAGATTTGCTCAAAGCTCACAAAACAAGGATAGTCCCGACCTTTCTTCATTTGTGGAGTTTAGGATTGAACTGTGGCCTTATGTGTTCGATCAGTGCTGCTTTTGTGTCTGTACGTCGGTATGTACTTCTGTGCACATGTGGATGTGCATGCTAGTGTACCTGTGTGATTTTTCATGTGAAGGCCAGAGACGGCTTGCAGTGGTGTTCTTCAGGAGCTGTCCACTTTGTTTTTTTGAGATAGTCTGTCACCGGGAGCTAGGGTTGCAGGTTATCCTGGACTAGCTGGTCTGCCATTGCGCCCCAGGGACCTGCAGTCTCCGCCTCCCCAGCACTGATGACATGGGCATACCACCATGCCTGGCTTTTTATTTATATGGGTGCTGGGGATGAAACCGAGTCTTTATTCTTGTGGGGAGAGCACTTAACTGTCTTCATCCCAAAATTCTGCCCCCCCCTTTTTTTTTCTCAGAGGAACTTTTTCCCAACTGTAAAATGAAATGAGGAAAGTTTCCATCTCTGGGAACCTATTTGTCTAGAGTAAGTTAGAGAATTCCTCTAATACCCTTTTCTGATTAAAAACAAGTACATCATAGTTTTATATTAAAAAGCAATAAATGATAAATGATAAGCTATCCAGGCATGGTTTCACATGCCTGTAATCCCAGCACTTGGGCAGCTGAAGCAGAGGGGTCTTGAATTTGAGGTCACCCTTGATTACATACCATGACCCTATTTCTGGGAAGAAAAACAAAAAGTAGGTTGGAGAGATGGTTCTGTGATTAAGAAAGAGCACTTGCTGCTCTTGCAGAGTATGTAGATTTGGTTCCCAGCATTCACATAAGGTGGCTCACAACTGCCTCTAACTCTAGCTCCAGGGCATTGATCCAACACCTTCTGGCTTCTGCAGGCACACGAGTACACACACACACACACACACACACACACACACACACACGCACACACCACGCACACACACACCACACACACACAATCTTAAAAAAATAATAGTTATTATCTTTTATCTATCTATCTATTTATTTATTTTTTTCAGGACAGGGTTTTTCTGTAGCTTTGGAGCCTGTCCTGGACTAGCTCTGTAGACCAGGCTGGCCTCGAACTCACAGAGATCCACCTGCCTCTGCCTCCTGAGTGCTGGGGTTACAGGCGTGCGCCACCACCACCCGGCAAGTTATTATCTTTTTAAAGCCCTGTTCCTCTTAGGCCTTGGGTATGACCTACCATGAAATTGGATGTCAGTATTCTAGGTCACTTATCTCAAAAGTAAGGTTTGAGCCGGGTGGCGGTGGCGTATGCCTTTAATCCCAGCACTTGGTTCCAACCAATTAGGAAGATCGATAACCATTGTTCTAGTTCCTTAATGTGTTACATACATCTACGTATGTTATATTTTAGTGTATTGTTTACTACTCTGCTTTGGAAATGCAAGATGACATATGCTCATGATTGCCTCCCTGGAATAACAGCTGTGGGCAATGGAAAACAGTTGAGAAATTTTGTGTATTTGAATGATTAGATTTAGCTGGGAGGCAGAGGCGGGATGATCTCTGTAAGAGTGAGGCTAGCCAGCTCTATATAGTGAGACCCTTAGGGGTTTTTTGTTTTTGAAAGATTTTTGTTCAATACCTATCTAGGAATAGTTGCTAGATCCTGTAACCCCAGCATTCTGTGGTGGAGACAGGTGGATCCTGGGAGCTTATTGACTGGTCAATCTTCCTAAACTGGACTGCTTCAGATTCAGTGAGAGAGTCGATCAAAGACTAACATGGAGAGTACTAGAGTACCCCACCCCCCCCACGCACACCTAAAGACAGGAGAATCGAAACAGTCATTTTCTTTTCTTTCTTGTAGATTAACTGCTGAAGTACTGATCGAGTTCTGCGTTTCTTCAATGAGGAACTACAGGCTGATCTTCTGCCATAATCTCAAACAACCGTAAATGACAGAAGGATGCTTGCTCAGTGAGGGTAGCTGGTGCAGAAGGCATTTTTAACCTTAGGTGTTTAAGTACTCAAAGGTAAGCTTTCTTCATGGTCATGCTATGTAAATCTGCGGAGGGTGTGGGCGTTTG
This sequence comes from Onychomys torridus, assembly GCF_903995425.1. Classification (NCBI taxonomy): domain Eukaryota; kingdom Metazoa; phylum Chordata; class Mammalia; order Rodentia; family Cricetidae; genus Onychomys; species Onychomys torridus. Next base: position 23,970,413 of record NC_050455.1, on the reverse strand, counting down.
CTGTCTATAACTGCTGTTAATTCTTTGTATCAGTGATCATGTTGTTAGCTGCTCTTTGATTAACTTGGAGATTTTGTATTAATTAGCTGGCACCAAGTACATCAAAGAATAGATGTTGCTTGTCTAAGACTATGTAAATTTATGGTTATTTTCTTATTTGTAAGTTCATTTCTACCAGTCCTGAAAATTGGTTGGATTGTTTCCTACTCTTGCTGTGGAGCCTTTGATATAGCTGATACAGCTAATTCAATCTTTTTCAAATTTTAGAATCTTGGGATTCACCTTTTTTAAAAAAATTCATTCAATGATTATTAATGATATTCATTAATTACATTAATTATATTGATTTATTACATTCATGATATTATGTCCTGATACTACTGGGATTCACCTTTTATCTGGAATATCAGTACTTGAAAAAGGTGTTCCTTCTTTTAAAGATAATCTTTTTTCCTTTGGTTTAGCAATTAGTTAATTATTTGGACTGCTTGTTATCTAATGCTCCAAATACTGGAGACTCACTTTCTGAGGCATTCTCTCTTTTCCTTTTTACTAGTCTCCATCCTACAAAGTGAAGACAGCTATTTTTTCTGAACTAGCTTGGAGGTCTGGGATGTTTCCTCAGCTAAAAATTTAAGCTTAGAGCAGGGCGGTGGTGGCGCAAGCCTTTAATCTTAGCACTCAGGAGGCAGAAGTGGATCTCTGAGTTCGAGGCTAGCCTGCTGTCCAGGACAGGCTCAAAAAAAAAAACAAAAACAAAAACAAAAAAAACCAACCAAACAAAAAACCCAAACACAAAAACAACAACAAAAAAGTTTAAGCTTAGAACTAAACATTTTTCCTTTCTGGAAAAAAAAAGTTACAGCTGTCCATATAGTAATAAATGATTATTCTTGTTCTTATCAGGCCTTAGTTTATAGAGTGATTGATAGCTAGGCATGCTATAAATGGTTGTATCCTAGCATTTAGGAAACTGAGGCAGAAGGATTTTGAATTTAAGGCCAACCTGAGCTTATACTGAGACCATATCTCAAAAGTTTCATCAGTTTATAAAGTGGTTCTTTTCCTGATTACCTGTTTGTGAATTGAGGCTTCATATTGCAGATTCGGAGATGGATCAGGCTTGGCTTCTACCTAAACTGCATTACCACTACGCTTTCAGAATGGAAGTCTTCTTGGAACAAATTTGGCCCTTAATTATCTTGGGATATTAATGCCACTTTCCAAAAAGTTTTGGATGACCTTTTGACTCTGTTAAGTGTTCAGTCAGACATTACAGAGCATTCAGACCAGGTTCTGTAGTAGAGAAAACTTAATTACTCTGAGATTTATTTGTAGACTGTATCATGGGCCTGATAACTGGAACATATTTAAAAAGATAGTGCGCATTCAGGTGTAAAAGCATTTTTTCTTTAATGTATTTACTCATATTGCCACCTGTTAATCATTATAGTCTTTTTTTTTTTTCCTTTTTCTGTTTTCATTTTTGTCTTTCATTTGGCAGAAAAGACAGCTTTGATTTCTGGCTGCAAAAAAGATATGAGGAAGAGCTCCTCCCCTTCCTTGAGTAACTGCAACTCGGATCTTGCTAACAAAATCTTTGGAATTCCACTTGATGAGCTGCAGCGGGGAGGCCACCCAGACAGTGCAGTTCCGTTCATAGTCCGCCACGTTGTGGACTATATTGAGGAACATGGTATACATTTCCTTCCTTCGAGGGCTAGCTTCTGTTGTAATGAACCAACTACCCCTTTTTGATGTTGGATTTAACTTTTTCTTAGTATGGATAGTGCGAAGCAGGAAGAACAATATCAACTCTAAGGCTTTAGTATATTTCTTAAAAATTGATTTATCTAGAAATGGCAGTCTCCCATCTGAGAACATTCTTCGCAGGGGTACTAGGAACTCTTTCAAGGCTATAAGGGTGGGAGAAGTAGGCTGTCCCTCAGAGATAGTGTGCTGCTAGAGGACCAGTTTAGCCAAATCTGGGGAGCCAGGAAAGCCTTTCCAAAAGTAGGAGAATTTTAAGTTGAGAATGAGTATATATGTGGGCAGGCATTTGAGGGTGCAGCTTAATTCTTTGTTTAACTAACCTAGGCGGTCTGGAGCAACAAGGGCTGTTTCAAGTCAATGGGAACGCTGAGACAGTGGAGTGGCTTCGGCAGAGATACGACAGTGGAGAAGAGGTGGATCTGGTCAGGGAAGCAGATGTCCCCTCGGCCATCAGCCTCCTCAGGGTCTTCCTGCAGGAGCTCCCAGAGCCCGTCATTCCGGGCGGCTTGCACACTCACCTGATGCAGCTTTCCCAGGGTAACAGCTGGACTTTGTCAGCCACTTCTTGTTCGTTCTGGGGTCCTGCCTTTTAGAGATTTGATATGTGGTCAGTTTAGTATAGAGTTTTAGAGATTAATTGTTTCACTTTCTCCATTGCTCTTTGGTTCTATGTGGTATAGTTAAGGGAATGACGACTTTTTAGTAGTTCGAAATTTTGGAATATGTATTTTTTGTGTATGTGATGTGTGTATTTGTATATGAGAGTATATGTGTAGCACTGTGTGTGTATGTATGTATGTGAGAGGACAGCTTTGAATGTTGTTCCTCAGCTTCACACTTTTACATGGGTTCTGGAGATCCAAATACTCAAGGCATCAGGCTTGTGTGGCAAGTGTTTTATCCACTGAACCATCTCTTTAAAAAATTATTTATTTTGTGGTGCGTATGTGTGCACACTACAGTACACCTGTGTAGGTCAAAGGACAACTTGCCGGACTTGGTTCTCTACCATGTAGGTTCTGGGCATTAAGAAGTTAAGGGGGGTTGGGGATTTAGCTCAGTGGTAAAGCCCTGGGTTCAGTCCTCAGCTGGGGGGGTGCAGTTAAGGGGATGCTGGGGATCTGAACTCGGGTACTTATGCTTATGCAGTAAGAGTTCTTCTGACTTGGTACTCCAGACCCTGAAAACATTTTAGACTGCTGTTATCTTACAGAAATGGCCAATATTATCATTACCATAAGTCACCTTTTAACATTTTTTCTGTGAGTTCAATTTTAAGAACCTGCAGAAAAATTAAAAAAAAAAAAGAAAGTAATAAATTACTTCATTTTGAAGTATCTCTGAGAAATTCTCCAAAATTAGACCATCATCCATTAATGGGGTTTCTAAAGGCCCAGTTTCTGTTAGTAAAAACTCGTTGATAGAACAGACACAGGCCTACCTTCTGTACTCACAGTTACTTGGTAAAAAAGGAAACCAGAGCCAGGTGTGGTGGGTCATGCCTGTAATCCTGTGAGTTTGAGGCCAGCCTGGGCCAATCTGGGCTACCGAGTGAAACTGTCCAAAAACAAAACCAGAAAATTAGAGGAGAGACCCAAGTGAGAAACCGAAAGTTGGATCATATTGCCCAGGTTTGATGGTTCTTTCTGAACACCAAGAGAGAGAAAAATTCTCTGTCGCTCTGTTCATTTCTTATTTTCTCAGTTGTCTGTGTAGGAAATTGTTACTGATACTTGCCTGTTGATGGCTCCTTAGTAGTTTTGTTGACTGGCAGGTCAGTATATTGTGACCTCTTAGCGTTGGCATTAATTTGGAAACACAAGTACAGTCATGCCAGAGACACTGAGATGAGAAAAGTTGGAGGACTGAGGGCGTGAGTAAGGTGAGGAGAGCATCCTACAGGGATTGAGAGGCTGAGCCCTTCTCCACCAACCCTTTTCAGACTGCTCTTCACTCAAGTGAAGAGCAAAGCCTTAAGGCATTGTCCTCTCCGGAGGAAGTGAAGAGGTTTTGAATTATAGTTAAAAAATAATGATGTGGGTGGAGTACTGTGAACTTGGCAGACTATCTGAGCTTTACTTTTTACTTCATTAAGAAAACCTGTCATTATGTTTTATAGATTATAATAATGAAGATGAATTTGGAAGAAAGTTGAGGTTCCTCTTGCAACAGCTTCCACCTGTTAATTACAGTTTGTTGAAGTTTCTGTGTAGGTTTTTAGCCAATGTAGCATCACATCATGAAGAAATTTGGTCTGCAAATTCTTTGGCTGCCGTTTTTGGTCCAGATGTCTTCCAGTAAGTTATTTCACAACTTTGTTTAATTTAGAAAAATTGGATTTGTGAAATGGAATCATTATATTGTCTCCCAAGAATCATAGGATGCTTGATGAACCATGACTTTTTTTTATAGTCTATCTGATTAATTCTCACAGCATTGCTGTGTTCAGGGTACAAATTAGGTAGGTTTTACAGATAGGGAAACTGAGGTACAGAATGATGACATAAATTGCTCAGTTTCATAAAGTGACTCACTGGTTCTTTTCTCATTTTACCTGTAATTAAGAACTCAGCTCAATTTAGCTTTTATTCTTAGCATTTACACGGATATGGAAGATATGAAAGAGCAAGAAATTGTGAGCAGGATAATGGCGGGGCTTCTGGAAAACTACTATGAGTTTTTTGAAAATGAAGAAGAAGATTTTTCATCAAATGATCTGAGTTCAATTACTGAGCAGGTGAGCATTCTTAACATTCTATTTCTTAGAAAATACTTTCCTGGAAGATAGTACTCTTAGTGGTTGACACAAAGAATTTACTTACTAACCTAGAGGTGCTTCTTTTGATTGTCTTTTGTAATTAGTGGGTTACACACCCATGTAGCATATCATTGGGTCTGTACCCTTATCCCCACTTCTTGATCTCAGTTTAGGTTCTAAGCAAAAGGCATTTATTATTTATTAATGTGTAGTGCTGGGCATTGGACCTCAGTCTTTGCACATGCTAGGTAAACATTCTATCAGTGAGGTAAATGTTCAACTAGGAAAAAGTCAGAGTGCATGGTAGAAATTCTTTTGTACTTCATTCCCCAGCCCCATTATTCGCTTAGAAATTGTTTAGTTTATGCAGCCCAGGTTGCCTTTGACTCCAGCTAATTCCTTTGTCTTGAGTGTTAGGATCCCTGATATGCCCCACACCTGAGTAGTAGGTCATTTTAAATCCTCTGACTATTATAAGTTATTCAAACCCATTATTTATATATTGAATTTTTGATTGCTTTATTTTTGGGGTGTATTGTTTGTGTGAAGATAGGATATTAATTTAGCCCAGATTGGCCTGGAACTAAGTAGGTAGCCTAAGCTAGTCTTAAATTATCAAGTCCCCTTGCATTGGCTTCCCAGTGCTGGGATTACAGGTGTGGGCTACCATGCCTGGCTTTTAAAATCTGATGTTATTGTTAACCATTTTTATTCATTCATTTATTTTGAGGGATGATCTCTCGTGTGGCTCAGGCTGGCCTCAAACTTGTATGTAGGTGAGAATGCCCTTGAACTTCAGATCTTCCTGCCTCTACCTTCCAAGTGTGGGTGGGATTATAGGCATTCACTACCGCACTTGGTTTTATGAAGTACTGTGCACACTCTTCCAACTGAGCTATGTCCTTAGTGCTTGCATTATACTTGATTTCTTTTCCCTTTATGAAGTAAGAATATTGGAACTTGAATAATTGTAATTTTTTAAAAGCATTTTTTAGACTCTCACGTTTAGAATTTGTGAGTTAGATGTCTGTTTGAAAGTTTTTCTTCTACAATTCAAGTAGTTTGCCACCACTTCTATTTATTTATTTATTTATTTATTTATTTATTTATTTATTTATGCATCCATTCATTCATTCATTCATTTATTTATTTATGAGAGAGGGTCTTACTGTATATCTCTGGCTGCCCTGGAACTAACTGTGCAGACCACAGACTGGCCTCCAAACACAGATCTGTGTGCCTGTGCAGCTTGGGTGCTGGGATTAAAGGCTTGTGCCCTCATACCTGGCTAGTTTATCGAGGTAGGATCTCATGTAACACACAGTAATGACCTTGCTGTGTAGCATAGATTGGCCTTGAACTACTGATACCCTACCTCAGTCTGTGAACACTGGGATTACACTTAGCTCCAGATGAGTGTTGCTTGAGAATAAACATCAAGAGGACAGGTAGATGGCTATGTCATAAAGTTTTTTGTTTTTGTTTGAGACAGGGTCTCATGCAACCCAAGCTGACCAGAACTTGCCTTGAGTTTCTGATTCTATGGTCTCCCCTTTCCAATGTTGAGATTATAGTCATGTACCCCTATGCTTGGTTGATACTTTAATGTTTTGATGGTTATAAATCCATCTATTAAGGAATTCTGTATGTCATCCTTCTTTAAATTACATTTTAATCCAGTAGCTTTTTTAGATTCAAAATTAATGGCTGTTCAAAATGTAATAGCAGTCTGTGTGTGTGTGTGTGTGTGTGTGTGTGTGTGTGTGTATGTATGTATGTAATTTTCTATGTTTCTAAGATGTTTGACTTGTTAGAAATTGATGACAGCTTGACCTACTGTTTATAGACCCCTAAAATTTGCAGTGCATGCCTTGGTTATGCTTTATATTGTTATATAATCTTGTGGTCTTCTGTCTTATAATTTCCTTATGTGTGCTGAACTTTATGTCTATATGTCAGTATTTTTATATTTTTTTAAACATTAGAAAAATTGGCTTGGGCTGGAGAGATGGCTCAGAGGTTAAGAGCACTGGCTGTTCTTCCTGAGTTCAATTCCCAGCAACCACATGGTGGCTCACAATCATCAATAATGAGATCTGGTGCCCTCTTCTGGCCTGCAGGTGTACACGCAGGCAGAACATTATATACATAATAAATAAATAAATCTTTAAAAAATTGGCTTTAAACTATATCGTGATTTATATTACATAGGATGATGCTTAAATTGAGTAGGACTGAAGAGGTATGTTCAATTCTATCGGGTTTGCCCATAGAAAAGATATTAGTATATTGAGCAAAATATTGCCAAGAAGTAGGGTAGTGAGGTGTTTTTCATGTTGCTAATTATTAGGATCTCTTTTCTAAAAAAACAAATATATTTGCTGGGCGGTGTTGGTGGTGGTGGTGCACGCCTGTAATCCCAGCACTCGGGAGGCAGAGGCAGGTGGATCTCTGTGAGTTTGAGGACAGCCTGGTCTACAAAGCGAGTTCCAGGACAGCCTCCAAAGCTACAGAGAAACCTTGTGTCGAAAAAAAACCAAAAAAAAAAAAAAAATTTATATGTGTGGTTGTATGTGTATGCACCATGTGCATGCTTGGTGACTTCAGAGGTCAGAAGAGGGTGTTAGATCTCCTGAAACTGGAGTTACATGTGATTGTCAGCCACCATATGGGTGCTGGTCCTGGAGGAGCTTCCAGTAAGTACTCTGAACCGCTGAGCCCTCTTTCTAGCCCCTGGGGTCTATTTTCTTACCCATTTAAATAAACTTGATGAAAGTGGTTACAAGTAACAGAAGTACAGATTTGTGAAGCTTTTTTCTCTTTAAGCAGTTTTGGTAAACCTGTTTGATTTGTTAGTGGACTTGATGAGGTATTTGAGTGCAAGTATGGCTGTCTGGCAGCGCTTTGCTTTTTATTTTAATCCTGATAATTGAAGGAAGCCAAGTTTATTCAGCACTGTTTGGAGTTCCATCCCATTGACTCAGGTATTTAGTTGTTAAACTCTTCTGAAGGTAGTGGGCAGTCTACGCAGCACGTGTGTTGAAATGATGAATAGGGAATGCTTGAGAAATGACTTGACAGAAGTCAGGTGGACTTTGATTGGGCTGTTCAAATGAATGAAGACCCAGGAGGGAGTTTGAAGTGGTAATTACGTTCCTGTATACATTGAGAAGGCAGAGCAGCATTCCCCAGTCTGGAGTCTGGAGAGCAGGCATTTCATGAGGCCAGAGAGAAGGGAATTACAGCAGTCAGAAAGAAGAGATGTAAGTATGGGGGAAGGTTCCCGCACGGGAAGTTGAGGCAGCTGCAAGTTCAAAGTGAATGAGGAATAGACAGAAGTTGTTGAGCAGAAGGTCAGGTGGACAAAACAAAGATGAAGGACTTGTGAAGATTAGTGTGGAGTGAGAGGACATTCGACTCTGTCCTTTATGACCTCTCTCGATCTAAGTAATTGAGTTAGTTATTACCGGAGATGTCCCATTGATTGTGCTAGGAATTGTAATTGAGAAGAAGAAAATCCTACAGGTTCTATTTTTAGTTGTGATTATAATAGTGTGGATAAAAATATTGGAGATTGCTGGTTATGTAAGGTTTATTGACTTGAATATGATACATTCAATATGAAGTAGTATAAGGCTTTCATAGTTCCCAAGAGCTATTGTGTATAGAAATGATTTTTTAAAAATAATTATGAATTGTTTTAAATTTGTGAGTATGTGTGATGTCTGTCTGTGTGTGTAGGCTGGAGGACAACATGGGGCTTCTTCGGCTGTTGCCCCTTACCTTACCCTAGGATGCAGGGCCTCTCACTGAATTGGGGGCTCAGGGATTGCTTAGATTTGCTGGTCAGCGTGTGCTGGGGATCTTCCTGACTCCCTATCCTCAGTGCTAGATTTACAGATGTACGTGACCATGTCTGACTTTCATAGGATCTGTGGATCCAGATTGAGGTCCTAATGCTTATGTAGCATGCCATTTGAGCCAGCTGAGGCATCCAAATGAGCCATCTCTCCAGCTCCTAAAATGACTTCATTTTAGCATGTATGTTTGGTATGCATATGTGTTCATATGTATGTGTATACACTTGTGCAGGGGTGCACGCACATGTGTATACCTGTGTGTGTAGAGGCTAGAGGTTGACACTAGTGTCTTTCTTGAATACTTTCTTCGTTGTGTATTGTGGTAGGGTCTCACTTATTCCCAGAACTCACTGACTTGGGCTAGTCTAGCTAGCTACTTGCTTTGGGATCCTGTCCCTGCTTCTTGAGCACTGGGGTTTCAGGCAGACTGCCACTCTTATCTGGCTTTGCACTTGGCTCTGGGAATCTGAACTCTGTCCTCATACTTGTGTGGTAAGCACTTTACCCTCTGAGCCTTCTCCTTAGTCTCCAGAAGGGTTTGTGAAAGTGACACATGTTAAAATAGTACCTTTTAACCAAAAAATAGGAGACTGGATGAGTGCTTGTTCTGTGTAAATACAGTTTAAGTTTATTTATTGTGTATATCATGGTACCTGTGGAGGTCAGAGGACAGTCTGGAGAAGTTTTCCCTCGGCTGTGTGGGTTCTGGGGAATGAACTTGAGGACATCTACTCAGGCTTGATGGCTTTTATCTGCTGAGCCCTCTGCCCAGCCCACTGCCCCTCTGAAGTTTTTCATCACTGTTTCATTGTAGGCATTGCGTTTATAAGCACAACAAATTGAATGGAGTCTCTCATATTTGCAAACTGAAGCCATGGACTTAGATTTTTTGAGATACCATGTATAGAACCCGTGTCCCCAGCAGTGTCCAGCCGCTGGCTGTTAGTGTTCCCCTGATGACAGTGGCGGCAGTTACTGTCGAAGGCTCCCTCTTGGGTTTATGTAGGCCAGTTTAGGCAGCCATGTTGGTAAGAGTTTCTGGGTGCAGTCTAACATTTCTAGGAGACAGTCTGACAGCAGACTTTCTGTCCCTCTGCCTTTCCCAGCCTCCAAGCCCTCTTCCTCAGTGGTCTCTGAGCTTTGGGTGCGGGAGTGCTGTTGTAGATGTGTCGGTTGGAGCTGCTACCACACAGCCACTTGTCTCTGCAGTTTGATGGCTGTGGTTTTCTGTAGTGCTCTGTCTGTCTGCCCAAGATGTGCTGCTCAGTATCTTAAGGACTAGTATCAACTTACAAAAGCTATTAGGTTACTTATAGGTAATTTCTTCTTTGGTATAATTTATTTTTGAGTAGCTCAGGTTGGCCTGGAAGTCACTCTGGAGCCCAGACAGGCTTGAACTCTTAGAGGTGTGCCACCACATCTAACTGCTGCTTTTGGACAACCTTAAAATATGTTTCACTTAAAAACATTTTATTGGCTGAACGGTGGTGGTGCACACCTTTAATCCTAGCACTTGAGAGGCAGAGGCAGGTGGATCTCTGAGTTTGAGGCCAGCCTGGTTTACAGTTCCAGGACAGCCAAGGCTACATAAAATAACCCTGTCTTGAAAAACAAAAATAAAATGTTTTATTGATTTTCCTTTTGTATCTTAGTTATTTGTTTTTTTAGTGAGTAGTTAATATAGTTGGTTTGATGATGGAGACTTTTGAATAAATCCTACTAGAAAAATAAAATTACAACTTTGTGCTTAATAGTTAAAATGTAAGTTCTTTGTAAGATTAGTTAGAAAATTATTAGATTATAAAAGTGGTTAGAAAATGAAGCTTTAACATTTTTTGAGACAGGTCTTACTGTGTAGTCCTGGCCAATTGGAACTTGCGGTGTTCCTCCTGTGCTGGAATTGTAGACATGTACTACCAGGCCTAACAAAAGGGAAACATTCTTGCTGTTCAGTGCAAGCTTTTTCCTAATTATAACATTATGCTTTTTTGTCAAGCATCAAAATGCTGTTTGACATGAGCAAAATGAAAATTAAAAAGTTACATTCGTCTTGTTTATACACTTGTTTATTATTTAGTTTTATAGTGCTGGGGATTAAAACTGGGGCCTTGTGTATGTTAGGTAAATGTTTTCCCTGTTCTATAATTTTATTTTGATATAAAAATATTGACACTTTATAGGAGAGATTGGTATTAGGAAATGGATTTTTGTTTTGTTTTTCGAGACAGAGTTTCTCTGTAACAGCTCTGGCTATCCTAAGGAAATGAAATCTTAAATGACTTGATTTACAGTATTTTTAGAGTAGTGTATCTTAGATAAGTCTTACGCTTTATTAAATTTAATCCTGAAATTCCTTCTTATGCAGGTTAATGAACTTTCTGAGGAAGAGGAGGATGAAAAGCTGGAGCATATAGAAGAGCTTCCAGAAGAAGGTGTACAAAAGTCAGATGGCGTGCCAGAGGGGTTGCAGTTAAGGATGACTGAAAACATCCTGGAGCCAGACAGTGTTACGGCGTCAGCCAGGTAAAAACTTGAGTTGAGCCAGCTTTAGCTTCTGAGGGTTCCAGTCTCACCATAGACTCCAGCACCAGATACCAAGAGAACTGCCTGTGAGGCTGAGCCGGGCATAGCCAGATACAGCTAGTGTTGGAGAGTTGCCTGGCATGTGCATGTTCCTGTGATCCCAGTGTCTGGGAGGCAGAGGCAGGAGGATCTTCCAGCAGAGCAGGCCATGCAGGCAGGCTGTATGTAGTAAGACCCTTTCTTGGTGGGGGGGACATTTCAGTATTCAAGAGCAAGAAGAAAACGAAAAGCTGTTAGGAGTTTTCATTTCCCAGCGTTACACTTTTCTTCAGAAATAAAGCCTTGTGTGTATATTTCTTACAATTTGTTTTTATATTAGCTAATTAGTTGGGTTTGGTTAAAGTTTTAGCACCTTTGATTTCTAGAGATGGTAGTACTGTGATTGAATTGACTGTGTTAATTATCTGCTGCTGTGACGAAACACCATGATCAGGCAACTTTTAAAGAAACTGTTTAATTGGGCTTATGGCTCAAGAGGATTGGAGTCCATGATGGTGGAGCAAAGGCATGGTGACAGGGCCACCAAGAGCTCACATCTTGATCCCCAAGTGGGGCAGGGTGGGGGAGGAGAGAGGGAGAGGGGAGAGGGGAGAGAGAAGAGAGAGAGGGGGTAGAGGAGAGAGGAAAGAGGAGAGAGAGTGCACCCTTGTGGACAAGCGAGCATGTGCACACAAGGAATGGCACTGGTCTTTTGAAACTTGAAAGCCTGTCTGCAGTGATACACCTCCCAACAAGGAACACTTCCCAACTCTTCTCAAGTGTTCAAACATGGGAGCTTACGGTGGCTATTCTCATCCCAATTACCACATTGACTTTTAAAAATACGTGTGTGGGGTGGGGGTGGGGGTATGTATATGTGAATGCAGTGCCTGTGGAGGACAAGAGAGATCAGATCTCCTTGAGCTGGAGTTTGAGACTTTTGTAAACTGCCTGGCCTGAGTGCTGGAAAACAAACTTAGGCTCTCTTCAAAGCTGAGCCATCTTTTCAGCCTCCTAACTGACTTGTGTCTGTAGCTTCAAGGTTAGGATTGGGTTGACTATGTGCACAGGGCTAGAACTGCAAGTACTGTGATACTACTGACCAGTTTGTTTTTAGGTTTATTTTGTATGTGTGTTCCATTGTTTTTCTTTATACAATGTCTTTTTCTGTGTGTATGAGTGTTTTGTTAGAATGTATGTATGTGTACCATGTTCATGCTTGGTACCCATGAAAGTCAGAAGGCATTGGATTGCCTGTTATTGGAGTTACAGTTGGTTGTGAGCTATCATGTCAGTGCTGGGAATGAGCCGAGGTCCTCTAGAAGAACGACCAGTGTTTAGCTACGAAAGCAATTCTTCAGCCCTAAAAATAAATCTTAAAGACAAAATCCCCAGATCATTTCATTCCTTTAACTCTCTTCAGTGTCATCTTGTTTTATTTATAATAAACAGAATTCTCAAATGGACAATAGAGTCTATGTAACTAATCTGCCCCACCTTACTGGCAACTGCCGCACCTGACTTTGTCTCTTGGGTAATATTCCTTTGCTCTTCTCTTCTGGCTATGGCAGAATTCCTCAAATGTGCTGTCATGTTCTCCCCTTAAGCCTTGGCTGTAGAACAATGCCCATAGGCAGGGTGTGGGGCCAGGTAGGAAGAGAGCACGTTATCGGAGGAGCAAAGTGGGAGAAACATGACAGAGAACTAGACAAAGGAATTCTGTAGTGTTTGATCCTGAGACCTTGTGTCCCTAGTTCAGGCATTGCTCTCATTTTCACCACTGGAAAGGACTCTGTTCCATCACTGGTAGTGTTATCTAACCCGAAGTTCATGTGTTTAGAACTGTGTAACTCGGAAATTCTACCATAGAAAGCTACTGCTGTTGTATCTGATAAGTAAGGCATTTGTGATGGTGTCCAGTACTAAGCTTGTATTTAACTAGGACAAGCAGTATTATATGTAGGAGTGTGTGTTTATAAAGGAAATTGAGCATAGTATTTTTGCTTATGAGAATTCTTACAAGGTCTGTTAATAACATTCAAAGAAGAATAAAAATGTGTAGCAGATTTAATCTAACTCAGCAAGGGAAAATACATATGTATTTATGAGGATGTGTTTTCTTTAATAAGTAAACATTCTGTTAACCAGCTTGATGGTATACAGGAAGCTGAGCTGAAAGTATTTGTAGGTACTCCAGACAGAGCCTGGATATAGCAGGTGCAGGCTCCTCATACAGAGCCAGCTTCTCCACCAGCTTCTGTCAGGCAGAGCTCAGGATAGTGTCCAGTGGCTCTGACAGCAAAGAGGGGCTGCCTCTAATCTCAGCTTCCAGGAAGTTAGAGGTCAGCTGGACTGCATGGTAGGACTGGCCCATAAGTGAAGATTTATGAATTATTTGCTTTGAAATGCATGTAGTCTAGGCTGGCCCCAAACTCTTTTGTATAGCGTAGGGTTACCTTGAACTCTTGAACTTCCTGCCTTCATCTCCCACATGCCAGGATTACAGACTTGACCACCACACCCAACATAGGTCATGATTGTTTCAAAGGCCTGATCTGATTTTTTAAAAAAACTTACTAGGGTTGATGCTGCTGCTGCTGCTGCTGCTGCTAATGCCAGTGATGGTAACGTAAAGTGTTCAAACCCTGTGGCTGGGACGACTGCAGATAATGAAGTCATGCAGCAAGATTCTATATTTGAGGATCAGAAAAATAATCAGGTAAGAAATGCTAGAAGCATCATTCTAATTGTCCCATGTGTTCCTTTGACAGCAAAAGTTATAGTTGAGTAGTTTTGCTAACATACTTGTCTCTGTTGTAAATCCTTAAGATTATACATTCTCTGTAGAATTCAGGAATCATGTTAGGTAGAGAGGACATAAAGCACCTTATTTTTATTATTTTTATTCTTTTGTGTACATTTGTGAGTGCAAGCTTATGCGTGCCATGGTACATGTGTGGAGGTCAGAAGACAACCCTTGGTGCTAATCTCGGCATTCAGTCTTGTTTGAGACAGGATGTATTGTTTTGCTCCTGTATACACCAGGCTGTTTGGCCCAGGAGCTTCGGAGGATCAACTTGTCCTCCAGCCAGTTTCCTGTAGCCACTGGGATGGCAGATTTGTACTGCTGAGCTTTACATGGGTTTGGGATTTAAACTCAACTCCTCGAGTTTATGTGGCAAGCACTTGTACCCAGTTAGCCATCCCCCATCCCAAGGGCCTTTTTGTTTTAGACAGGGTCTTACTGTATAGCCCTGGCTGGCATGGAACTCTCTACATAGACCAGGCTGCCCCCCTCGTGCAGGGATTAAGGGTGTATAGCCCTGGCTGGCATGGAACTCTCCACATAGACCACCAGGCTGCCCACCTTGTACGGGGATTAAGGGTGTGTGCTTTCATGTCCAGTGTCAAACACATTTTAAAAGTATTTCTTGGGAAGGAAGTTTGAGACTCCAGCTGAGGTAGTTAGTGGTATTGTGGTTGAGCTTTATTAGTTTCAGAGCTTTCTGTACTTCTTAGTACTTTTGAAGAACATAGTACAGTAAAATTTTTTGTGTTCTATTTAAATGAAAACCTTTTTTTTATTGTGAACTTCTTATGGGTATGGGTGTTTTGCATGTACCACATGGCATGCTTAGTGGAGGCCCAGAGGCCAAAAGAGGAGGCATTGGAACTCCTGGGAAGGGAGCGAAAGTTGTGAGCTGCTATGTGGGGTCTGGGGATTGCTCCCAGGCCCTCTTTCTGAGAGCGCTGCAGCGCTCTTAACTGCTGGACTGTCTCTCTAGCCTCTCTTTGTTTGTTTTTAAAAGATGAGTCTCACTATATACCATGGCTGGCCTGGAACCTGCTATGTAGACCAGGCTAGCCTTGAGCTCGCAGAGATCAGTTTACCTTTCTTTCCTGAATTGCTGGGATTAAAGGAGTGGGCCACCATGCCTGGCAGGAAGACACAAAAGATGAGTTGGGGATTTAGCTCAGTGGTAGAGCGCTTACCTAGCAAGCGCAAGGCCCTGGGTTCAATCCTCAGCTCTGGTGGGGAGGGGGAAGATGTGATAAGCAAGCTTAGTAAATTATAAATATACCTCAAGTACAGGTGGGCCTCGGAGGAAACCATGACTCTGAAGACGGCTTAACTAGCACTAGTGTCCAGACTTGAGGATAGGTGTGCAGGAGATGACCAGGAAAAGGCATTTGAGCCATCCAGGATTTAGTTCTGTTAGGGCAGAGTGATAGAAATTCTGGCGCCACAGCCACTGTTCTCTTCCTGGCGGAGGGATGTGGTACAAATGAAGATGCCTTATGTGCGAGGTGTTCTGCTACAAAGGAAGGGCGGTGCTCGCTTCCTCGTTTGTACTGTCTAACACCATCAGCTCAGTAATGTTGAGAGGACTGTGCTGTACGGCACGTTCAGAATGCTACGTTCAAGATCTGCAACTATAGAAAACCTGAGCACACTTTTGAAAATGGCTCAACTGTTGGCTGTGCTGCATCAGCCACTGGCGGCATTGTTTTAAAAAAGTACTTGAAAGTACAAACGTGGAAGCTGGGTTTGTATGTCAGCGGCACAGGACGTTCCTGGATTTGATGCCAGGTCTAAGTATGAAAGCAGCATCTGAGCCATGTTTGGGTTTCTCTGTAGTTTTGGAGCCTGTCCTGGATCTCGCTCTTTAGACCAGGCTGGCCTCAAACTCATAGAGATCCGCCTGGCTCTGCCTCCCAAGTGCTGGGATTAAAGGCGTGCGCCACCACCGCCCGGCCTGAGCCATATATATATATAATATATATATTTTAAGACCTACCTATCTGTCTGTCTGTCTGTCTATCTATCTACTATACAGTGTTCTGTCTGCATGTATGCCTGCAGGCCAGCAGAGGGCACCCGATCTCATTACAGATGGTTGTGAGCCACCATGTGGTTGCTGGGAATTGAACTCAGGACCTCTGGAAGAGCAGCCAGTGCTCTTAACCGCTGAGCCATCTCTCCAGCCCCTGAGCCATATTTTTAAAAGACATACTTATGTATTTCAACACATTTGTTTAGTCTTTTTGAAACTGGGTCTCACTGTATATCTCTGGCTGGCCTGTAACTTACTGTCTAAACCAGACTGGAACTCAGAGGCTCTGTCTGCCTTGTGAGTGCTGGGATTACAGGTGTGCACCACCATACCTGGCATTTTTTAACACTTTCAAATAAATGAATACATAAGGAGGTTTTCTTCAGTATGTTACCATTGTAAATCATACAGAAAAGTAGGTGTAATAAGCAGCTTAGAGTTGTCACACTTACCCATCTTTTTCTTTTCCTTTTCATGTAGTCCCCAAACTTAGGTTCTTTTGCCTCTTAAGTCTTGCTGTCATGCTTTGTATATTCCTACTTTTGTATGTAGAAATTGGCCTCAGATACAGAACAACCCTGTTTCATTAGTGCTGGGATTGCAAGCATGAGTTACATCACAAGTGTATAACTTTTTTTCTTCTGAAGATGTAATTTTAATTGTGTGTATATTTGTGGGTTGAGATGTTTATTGCCCGCAGAAGCCAGAGACATGTGGAGGGAGAGGCTGGCATCAAGTCTTCTCACTGCTCCCTGCCTTACAGTCTCTTACTGAGCCTGAAGCTTGCCACCTGAGTAGACTTGCCAGCCAGTGAGCCCAGCGGACCCTCTTGTCTCAGCCTTCCCAGTGCTGGGGTTACAGGAGGTGCGCACTGGCTTTTTTCATGCTTGCAGAGGAGCATGTTAGCTAAGCTGTTTCCCCACACGTCACTTTTTATTTTTAAATAAACAACTGTTCTCATTAAATGTATTAATTTGGGAAGTTGCATGTTTTATGTTTATAAATATCATTAATGCCTGCCTCGAGGATAGTTGGATTCTCATATTTGCTTTTGTATTCAGTGTGCTGCTGAAGATTGAATTGAGAGTAGGAAACAGTTCAGACAGACAGACACTTGTCATACCAAACAAAACTGCATACATGCATGGTAGCTTCTAAAGAGTTGGCAAGATGGTCCGTGGATAAAGTGCTTGCCGCACAAGCCTGTCAAGTTGAGTTCAGTCCACAGAACCCACAGTGGAAGGAGAGAGCCAGTTCCTGAAAGTTGTCCTCTCATCTTTATACATGTGCTGTGGCACGTGTGCACATGCAAACACATACTAATATGAGTAAAACATTCAAGAAGAGTTTAAGAATTGAAGTGTTCGTTGATTTTAAAGATTATCAAGAACATGAAAATGTTTATACACATTGTAGTAATAGTGAAGAGAATTGTATTATACCTCCAGGGCTTGTTCCTTCAGGTAGCTTAGGCTGGTCTGTAGCCCGGGAGCAGCTCAGCGTTTGAGTCTTCCTACCTCTGCCTCTTGAGTGTTGGGATTGTAGGCTTGTCCCAACACACCTGGTTCTCTTGGATCATTTTTTATTTGTAAACTCATTGAAAAGTAGGTGGTTCTGTGTGCTTCTGAGGTTCAAGTGGTCCCTTGTCTATAGAAAGAAGTTATTTCAAATGTACCTAAGCCAGAGCCCTTCCTCTGCTAGACAGTGCTCTACTTCAGAACCAGCACCATCATTTTTGAAGGAGAGAATTCTAAGGAAAGACGGTACTAGTGATTATTGCTTACAAGGAGATAGGAGGGGCTGGGGATTTAGCTCAGTGGTAGAGCACTTGCCTAGCAAGCACAAGGCCCTGGGTTCGATCCTCAGCTCCAGGGGGGAAAAAGACAGAAAAACAAGGGCCCTGTGAAATATATAAGCTTTGTATACAGACACCGCCAGTTCCTACACACTGTGAGAGTAGTGGAGGAGGAATGTTCGCCGATTTGTTCTAATGTCCTGATTGCAACTGTCTGTAACGTGAGAGTTGGGAGCTGGTAAACAGTGGTGGTATTCTTTTGTCAGTCTGTAGGTGTACTGTTAGAGCCTTGTAGTGACCACGGTGACAGTGAAGATGGCTGTCCTGAGAGGTAAGCCCTTTCCTTCAGAGTTGTTGATCAATCAGTCGTTTTGAGAACTGGAACCTTTTCACAGAGTTTTGGTTGGAAACTTTGGGTGAATATTTACTAGAGCACACAGTTAATCTTAAGAAAACCAGGCCTCTTATTTTAATGGTAGGTTAGAGTATATTAATAGCGACAAGTATTTATTTAGTTTCCTAGCTGCAGACAAACATTAGTTATGAATATATATTCAGAGAGAACACAGCCTTCTTAGAGATGACAAAAACTTGATTTATAGAACAATTATCAGTACTGTAAATAGACGTGTCAGTGAGCTGATAGTGTGGGAACTGTAGCCAGCCAGCCAAAAACTGATGAAATACTACAATGGATCAGTGTGGGGTATTTTTCGTTCCTGCTACTCATTCTTACTGTGTCCAAGGATAACCTTGTCCATGTGGTGCTTGTTCACCCCATCCCTGCAACATGTCTGAGATAGTGAGATCCACCAAATGTAGGCTCCACAGATAGAGACCCTTTGAGGAAAAGCTTTGGCAGAGTGTTTTAATCAGCGGGTAGAAGGCTTTTCCAGTCACTCGGGTCTTGTTGCCCTTTACTCCATTCTTTCAGAGGCTGCCAAGAAGTATATCCTAACATTCTTAGCAAAGGTGATTTGATCTCTGAAAACGATCAATAATGAGGGCTCCGATAGAGTGTTACTGATTTGCTGATAGCCTGTTGGTGAGATAGTTTTGTTAATCTTAATTGTGATTGTATCTTAATTGCTGCTGTATCTTAATTGTGAGTAGGAACCTGTTGTTGGAGGGTAAGTAAATTCTTTGGAGCCATGTCTCTGGAGTGTCCTCATACTCTGAAGGTCCACAGATTTCCTGCTTACGGAGCTCCTTGTGCTTCCTTTCAGGAGGCAGGACTGATCTTCTTCCAGCCCAGGGAGTTTTGGAGCTATGGGCTGAAGATATAAGATTAACAGGCATCCCCAGAATGATGACATCGGGATATGGTAGAACAATAAGTATCCATTTAGTGAGGACCCAGTCTTTTTGGAAGGCTCTTTACTCTTCAACTCTTATCTAGGTTAGCAAACTTGCTGTAGATCCAGAGCACTTTGGTTAGGTGCACTGCATTTTGCATGGTTAATACTCATGTTTTTCAGATTTAGATAATCAGGTCTTTGAGAGTGAGTCTAACTTATCCTACCATTTGCTCCGACCCTAAATAAAAGAAAGCCTTGAAGCAGTGGTGGTGCACACCTTTAATCCCTGCACTCGGGAGGCAGAGGCAGGCAGATCTCTTGAGTTTGAGGCCAGCCTGGTCCACAGAGAGAGTTACATGACAACCAGGGCTACACAGAGAAACTCTGTCTTGACTCCTCCCCTTCCCCCCAAAAAAGCTTGTCGGAGAATTCAGTTTCTTAGGCCACCACTTACATGAGGAAGATAGCTTCTTTAAGTCAAGGCTTGTCTTCCAAGTGTTCATCACTATTATGACCACTTAAAAGTAGCACTTAAGTCTATGTATTATAAATTGACATAGATCTCTTTGAGGAGCGTTTCTCACTGTGGGCATATTGATAGCTTACCCTATTAATAACAGATGCTTTGTTGACTGGCCAAAGAGGTAGAGGTCATTTGTGACAACTTAGAATATGGTTCTTACATAGGCGTTCATTTTCTGGGGAACTCAAAGGTGTATGAAGTTGTTGTCTTTTTTTATTTTTTTAAATGTTGTATGTTAGGTTTTGTGGTGAGGGTTTAAGAAGGCAGTAAACTTCGTGAATTACAGTAACCTCCTGTGATAGTGCACAGCCTTAAGAGACAGATCCAAACCTTTGTCTTTGCATGGAGAGAATAGTGGGTTAAAACTAGTACTTACTTTATGGATTCCCTTTCTAATATGCATCAGTTCTCACTGGCTTCTATATTGTGGTTTTGAATTTTCCTTTCATAAAGATTTTTCTTTTGGGGGTGTTTTTATGTGGGGAGGGAGTGGTGGAGAGTATTATTTGATTTTTCTAAACCTGAAGTGAGTCTGTGGATCTTTTCAGTATTGTGTGATTTTCAGATATAGGGCTCCAAAGAATGGGCATATGCCCTGATGTCACTTTCCTCTCACATTTTAAATGCTAACTGTTTTGGGGAAGAGAAGAATCTAGGTAAGAAGTAATAAAAGTAACCTTTTTAGTTTTCATATGCTAATAACTATACTTGTGTTTTTAGGAAGGAATATTTGTTATGTGACAGTGATAAATTGCCACACTTGATTCTGGTAAGAACTATCTTTATGTTATAGTTCTGTTGCTTAGATTAATGTATCAATTATTATATCTGGCCTCTAACTCTTACATTGGTTAAGTTGAAAGGACCCATGTATGTTATAGTTCATTTAATGTGGTTACAAGATTGTGGGTTATGAAAGTACTTTCCTAAATTTGAGATCCAAATTTGGTTTCCTAGTAAGACATTATAAAATGCCAATTTGCATTTGAATAGTTTGCTTGGGGCTGAAGAGATGGCTGATCTGGCTGCTCTTCCTGAGGCCCTGAGTTCAATTCCCAGCAATCACATGGTGGCTCACAGCCACCTGTAATGAGATCTGGTGCCCTTCTCTGGTGTGTAGATATACAAGCCAGCAAAGTGTGTGTGTGTGTGTGCGCGCGCACACACACACACACACACACACACACACACACACACACACACACATATACACAAACAAACCTAAAACAACAATCAAAAAACCCCACTGACTCCTCTTCCAGAGCATCTGGGTTGGATTCTAGCACCCACATGGCAGTTCAAACCATCTGTACCTCCAGTCAGGGGATCTGATGCCATCTTCTGGCCTCCTTAGGCACGAGGCGCACACGTGGTGCACATAGCATAGGTGCAAGCAAAACACACACACACACTCACACACACATACATACACACACACACACACACACACTCACACTCACACACTCACACACCACACACAGAAATGGGACAGTTGGCTTTGTTGGCACAATAAAGTAATGAAAAATAACATACTGTGTGCTGATTGTCTCTGAGCCAGTTGTGAAAAGTGTCATGGTCATGAAATGCATTCTTTATTTTAAAATGCAGGATTCCAGTAGCAAGATACATGATTTGAATGCCAACACTGAATCAGAAGTAACCGATGGTCAGAGTGTTGGTGTTCAAGGAGAAGCAGCATGTATACAGATTGCACATTTAGATCTGAAGAATGTTTCTGATGGTGATAAATGGGAAGGTAATTTTACCCACACATGACAATTTCCCAATTCTTTATTTGTAACTGAAGTAACCCAGAGCAGTGATAAGACTCCTGTGTCTTCTGGACAATGCTTATCATCCTGCTCTGCTCTCTCTTGAAAACAAATGAAGCTTGTTGTTTTTGTCTTTGGAGTTTTGTTTTGTTTTCTCAAGTATAATAGTAGAGCAGCTCTTTCATGAGTAGAATGTAACTATATGATTAGCTCTGAGAAAGGATGCTGCTGCTGGGCATGATGGTACATGCCTATAATCCAGCATCTGGGAGAGAAGGAGGATCGTGAGTTTCAAGACCAGCCTGTGCTATATCCTGAGACCATCTCAGCACCCCTTCCCAAGGCACTTCTCTCAAAGAAAAATCAAAATTGGTTAAAAATAAAAATCACCCCAGAATAGACTTGGTTAGTTATTAAATCAGATACCATCATTTGTTCTTTGAAAGTTCAGTGTATTAGAGTTTTGGTGCTTTTACCAGTTTAAATAGGATGTTTAACTGCTTTTTCTTACAATCATCAGTAATAGCTTTTTATTTTTTAATTCTTCAAGGGTACTTCTAAGCAAAGATTGTACTGTAGATTACAAAAGTATTTGGGGGCAGACCCTAACATTTGTACAAGGGAATGAAGTTTAAATTTAACAAGCAACATGGGCATAATTATTTTTTTCTTTTTCTTTTTCTTTTTTTTTTTTCTTTTTTTTTTTTTTGTGAGCTGAGGATGGAACCCAGGGCCTTGTGCTTGGTAGGCAAGCGCTCTACCACTGAGCTAAATCCCCAACCCGCATAATTATTTTTTAAATTTAGCAAATGTACACTGAATTTTTGCTAAAGGTTTTATTTTAAGAAAAACCATAAATTGTAAACAGATTAGATTTAGTGAATTGTTTACACATTAACGTTTTTTCTTGGAAAAATACCAGAATCTACAGTTTACTTTGAGGTCTGTAAAAAGAAGACGGCTAGTGAAATGGATGACTAATAGAAAGCAAGTGCAGCAAGGGTTACTGGTGGACTCCGTCAGTGGTCTGTAGATACTCGTTTACCTTTGCTGTGTTTTATCAACTCTAAAATGTTGGTGAAGGGGAAGGACAAGCGACCAGTTTGCATCCAGGAATCTCTGAGTCATAAACCATCCTTGTAAAGAGAAAGTGAGACAACTCAGGACTCCTGAGCCCAGTTTCTATTGACGTGACTAGAGACCTGGGATTGTCTCTTGACAGGTTATTTGGTGACATTACAGTGGCGGTACCCGAAGGGACAATGCCAGTGCCCGAGTTCCTTCTGCCAACTGACCACAGTTTCAGTGTAGATTTTGTTGTTCTTAGTTTTCAGTCTCAAGTCCAGGCATTTTAAAGCGTCCTACCAAATCCTTGTCTGTGCCAATTTTAGTGTGATCCTCCCCACGAGTTCTAGATCTCTGATTGTGAACCCTAACTTAAACTAAATCAGGAGATTGGTGTCTGCTTGACTGATTCAGAACTTCCAGAATCAATAAAGAAGCTCCCTTGAGTTAGGAGATGTTAGCATACTGGTGGCGGGGAAGAGCACATGTCTGTTACTGGAAAGGAACAGTGGCTAAGAGCACCCTTGGGAACCTTGGTAGGAAAGGAGTCCCTGAACAAGAGGGTAGGATACGATGAAGCACTTTTGTCTCTTCTGGTAGGAGATGCAAATAAATAAGCACTTAGGATCTCAGACTGGAGGCTCTGACCCTGGGTTAAACCTGCGAGAATAAGCGGTGTCCATTGTTGGAGAGACTGATTGATGTCTCTAGCTCCAGCTTTCTGGAAGTTCTCAAAGAAAGCCCAGTGCTGGTTTCCCTCTGTCAGAATCCACCTGGAGCTTGTCATGAAAGGAGGAGGAGGAGCCTGCTTTTCAATGCCAGGGCTGCCTCATTACCCACCTGCTCACAGCCGGGATGAATCCATGTAGGTCTCTCTTCCAGAAGAGGGTCGGAGACCTTCAGAAACTCACTGCTAGTGTGTAATGAGGGAACTTCCTGACCCTGGGAGAATGGCTGTCATTCGTCAGGTTGGTCTAACTTTGCCACAACTGTGAATAGTGATTTTCTGCAGTTAGGTGTTGGAGTATTAAATCAACAACAACAAAAACTTGAGATACGGGCTGGAGAGATGGCTCAGTGGTTAAGAGCATCGACTGCTCTTCCAGAGGTCCTGAGTTCAATTCCCAGCAACCACATGGTGGCTCACAGCCATCTGTAATGAGATCTGGAGCCCTCTTCTGGCCTGCAGGGATATGGGAAGGCAGAACACTGTACACATAATAAATAAATAAATAAATAAATCTTAAAATAGGACAAAAACCTTGAGATACTAAATTTCTTTAGACCTTGTGTACTTTGAAATCTACAGACAGATTTTGTTTGTTTGATGTGACTAGTAGAGCAATGGGGTGACCCACAGATCGGGGCCCACCTCAAAGGGCAGTTGGCAGAGGACAGTCGGCAAGCAGGTTGCATTTGTCGGCCACAGCCAGTGTGAACTTGTGGCAGCCGCTCCAAGTCTTGATGCGGTGGCCGTCACCCCCCTCCGCTTTTCTGCTGCTGTCTCTGGGGTGCAGTGCAGTAAGCAGTCTTAGGAAGCTCTTGTTGGTCCTGGGGATTGAACCTAGAGCCTTGAAGATGCCAAGAAGCACTCCATCACTTACTGATACCCTCAGCCTTTTAAGGGAGTTGTTTCTTCCTGTCAGTCTTACTAAAAGGCTTCAAAGTGTACTTGGCTAAGATGGTTCGCTTCTTCGTCCTGTGTCTGAGATTGAACAACCGTCACTTTGGGTTTGCCTTACTTGCTGAAATAGAAATGTATCTTTGCTAAAGTTTGGTCAGTCATTTCTTTGAACAATGTTTTTGAGCAGAATGCCTAACTGGCCGTAGGGAAATGGTTTTGGTGCCCTTGACTTTGTGTTATGTGTATGGTTTGTTCTGCCTGTGCTGTGTGTTCACTTTAGTATTTTTGCCATTTTTTCCATTTTATTAGCGTCATGCCTTATCACTTTCCCCCTCATTGAGTTCAAAACAATGCATCTGCAGAGAGATGGGGAGGGTAAGTATGGCACACCATAGTTTAGTTTTTCCTTTTTGTGCTTTACTTTGTCTTTTCTCTAGCCCTTCTCCTGCTGTCCCCACATTTTAGGAAAACTTTGGTGTTAAAAACTAAGAAAAAAAAGTTTTTGTCAATATTTTTCTCTTAAAACTTGGCAATTTCTCATAAAATGTTCATTATTAGTGTATTTGCTGGGACACAGGTACAGGGTTGCTTTGAAATCACTATTGCTGAATTTATTGTGGGATTACATACTTGTTACCCAACTTTTAGTCACCAAATTGATCTAGACTTCAAAAGCAAGCTACATTATTTTCTAAAAAACTGTTAAAAAATAATGCTTTAAATGGCTAATACATAACATTAAACTAAATTGCTGAAGTGGTTGTCTTGATTATTGTCTAAAGAAAATGACAACTTTTTAAATTTTGATATTGTTAATCCATTATTGCATTAGTTTTTGCTTTTACAATAGCTATATCATTATGATTCAAAATTTTAGTTTTTAAGTCTAATGTTTAGCTAGGAAGCCTCTTCTTTCCCATAATCCAGCGACAGTTCATGTTATATTTGGCATAGATTTATAGATGGTGTGTGTGAGAAGATACCTAAATTATATTAACATGGCTTCAGTGGAGAAGTACAGGATCACTGAAGTAAAATAAATTTCTCACTTAAATACTGGTGTGGGAATTTAAGTAAGAGAGAGAGTGAGTGAGAGA
This sequence comes from Onychomys torridus, assembly GCF_903995425.1. NCBI lineage: Eukaryota > Metazoa > Chordata > Mammalia > Rodentia > Cricetidae > Onychomys > Onychomys torridus. The sequence continues at coordinate 23,945,451 of NC_050455.1, read as the reverse complement.
GAGTGTGTGTGTGTGTGTGTGTGTCTTAGAAACCCCATAACAGAAAATAACTACCACTATTTTATTGTCAACAGTTTACGTTTATTTCATATTATTTAACATATTGTGAACAGGATAAGTTGACTCCTCACTCCAAATATTAGAGTGTTAGTTCTGTTTCTTAGTTCTGTTTAGTGTGGGGAAAACTTTCATATTTTAACATACCAGCCACCATCTGATAGAGAATTCATATATCTAGTGAGTGAGTGTTCATTGTTTCTAAGTAAAGACTTGTATTTGAAAAAATGGCTGGGCGGTGGTGGTGCACGCCTTTAATCCCAGCACTCGAGAGGCAGAGGCAGGCAGATCTCTGTGAGTTCGAGGCCAGCCTGGTCTACAGAGTAAGATCCAGGAAAGGCGCAAAGCTACATAGAAACCCTGTCTCAAAAAACCAAAAAAAAAAGAAAGAAAAGAAAAGAAAAAAATGTTTTTCTGTGTAATGTCTTTAGAATATCGAGTTAGGATTATGTTAAATAACATCTTTAGAATTAAATTTGAGACTCAACGTGCTCTTGCTTTGTTATTGGGTCCAGGCATTCAAGGTGAATTTCTTGATGAGGGTATGAAGAGTGAAGCCTGGGTCATTTAACCCAGCAGGCATTAGGAACATGCTGGTACCTCTTGCTTTGCTGTTTTCATTTATGATGAACCCACTATACAGTGTTGTAGACTCAAGACTCCCATAATCCTGCCCTTGTGTTTGGTTCACAGAGCCGTTTCCCGCATTTAAGTCTTGGCAGGAGGACTCCGAGTCTGGAGAAGCTCAGCTGTCTCCACAGGCTGCAAGGATGACTCACCATCCCCTGGGAGAGGACTGCCCTCCAGTGTTATCACATCGTAGTCTAGACTTTGGACAAAGTCAGCGTTTCCTACATGATCCAGAAGCGTTGGATTTTTCGTCCAAGGCGCTTTCCTTCACTAGGTGTGTTATAGCACATATTTGAGAGGTAGTTCTCATTCTGTACACAGATGCTCCCAGGCCTGCCATTTAAAGCGGCTGTCACTATTCCTGAAGCATGTTTTGTAATTCTCTTGCTGTTGGATTTTGAATTTATTGAGGTTTATGTAGTACTCGGGGTGAACTGTTAGACTGTGGGCATTTCTTCATGGTTTAGTCCTCATTCATCTATTTATTTGTAATTGGAATGTAGAACTCTGAAAGGAAAGAAGCTGACTAATTCCCAGTGTTCTAATTGAAACTTAATTTTAATTGGGTTCCTCAGCTGTCTTGGAAGCAGGAGGGGGACTGTGGTCATGGCATCTTCTTCAGCATCATAGACTGCATCTTCTTCCCGGAAGGAGCTGACATGCACTGAGTGGCCAGGGTGCCTGCTGCCAAGTCAACTCTGACCTCCATACTCTCTTTCTGTGTGTGTGTGTGTGAGAGAGAGACGGGGGCAGGGGCAGAGAAGAGATTACAAAAGGAAAACAACAGCAAAATCTCAGACATGTCCAAGCTGACAGAGGCTGCATAGGGAAAATTCATGAAAAAGGGACATTGTCTCTGCTGTAGAGTCTGATGCCTGCCTTCATTTGGTTCAGCAGTGTCTGTCTTCCAGATTGAAGCTGAATGCCTTTTCAGCTCATGAAGCCACAGAGGAAAGAGCCGCAGGTCTTCTGTGCCTTACTAGCAGGTGTCCTTGACATTGCAGCTTGTCATGATTGACAGGTTAACTCTGCTGCTGAAAATGGAGGCTCTGGTTACTGTTGTTCAGAAGAGTTTAGAATGTATCATCATGTGTATGATGTGCTGGGGAGGGGATTCTTTGTGTGAAAGTGAGAACAACTTTGTAGTCAATTTTTATGGTGTTGAGGATCAAACACAGGCTCTCTAGATATGCTCACTATACCGACTGAGCTACATCCTAAGGCCTAAGATTCTGATTTACATGTATTCTGTTATTATAAATTTTCTTTTGTTTAATAACATTGAAAAGAGTTTCATCATTTTAAAAGCCAACATTGAGGTGGGGGGTGACAAGAGAGATGGGTTGGGGTTAAGAGCACTTAAAGTTCCTTGCACCCATATTGTGTAACTCTGGCTTCTGGGATCCTGTGCCTCTTGTGGCCTCCATAGGCTCTTGCACTCACATGCACATATTGGGCTGCAAAGATGGCTTGGTGACTTACAGGCATACTATTATGATCAGTCCACATGAGTCTTTTAAATGGGTAATGGAATTTATTAAGATAGAAATTGAGGAAATACCCTTACGTATAAGAATGGAGTAGACAGCTGAAGCTGCCCTCTGATCTGACCGGAAGCAGATCCAGGCAGGAGCAAGGAGAAGGGGCATGGACGGAGAAATACCACTACAGCACACTGCCCTTGCAGAGGACTCAAGTTCCATCTTCAGCACTCATATCAGGTGGCTCACAACCACTTGTAACTCCATCTCCAGGAGGATCTGGTCCTTCTGGCCTCTGAAGGCACCCGAACTCTTGTGCATACTCCCTAACCCCCATACACAAAACTTTAAAACAAAAACAAAAAACCAAACAGCTAACATAGCGTATGTATACTTCCAAATGATCTATTAGGAAACAGCTTTGGATATTTTTTGTAGGAAAAATGCAGCAAGCAAACATCATTGTAAGTGATACTAAATAGGAAATGATTGGATTGTAGCACAACAGTACCCTTTTTTGTTTGCTTTTAAAGAGCCTTTGTGTAGGGCTGGAGCACATGTACTGCTCTGCCAAAGGACCAAAGGTCAGTTTCAGCACCAGTGTCAGGCAGCTTACAACTACCTGTTACTCGAGCTTCAGGAGGATCTGCTGCCTCTACCTGAAATGGGCACTGGTGCACGCACTCCCATACAGACAGACAGACACACATAATTAAAAATCATTTAGGGCTGGAGAGATAGCTCAGAGCTTAAGAGCACTGACCGCTCTTCCAGAGGTCCTGAGTTCAATTCTCAGCAACCACATGGTGGCTCACAACCATCTGTAATGAGATCTGGCACCCTCTTCTGTATACATAATGAATAAATAAATCTAAAAAAAATAAAATTTCTTTTATTCATTTGAGATATAGAGTCTTTCTATGTAGTTCTGCCTGTCCTGGAACTCACTTTGTAGACCTGGATGCCCTTGAACTCACAGAGATTCCCTTGAAGACTCTGTATTTATATTTTTAAAAATTTATTACTGCACCAGGTGGTGATGGTACACACGTTTAATCCCAGCACTTGGGAGGCAGAGGCAGGTGGATCTCTGAGTTCGAGGCCAGTCTACAAAGCAAGTTCCAGGACAACCAGGGCTGTTATATAGAGAAACCTCATCACAGAAACACCCCCTGCCTGAGTTATTATTTCATGTATGTATGCATGGATGCATGAGGGAGAGAGGGAGAGAGACAATGCTTCCAACTCTTGGGGGTTACAGATATCAAACTCAAATCATTAGGTTTGAGCAGCAAGTGCTGTACTTACTAAGCCATCTTGCTAGCCTTTATGTAGTAGTTTTAGAAGTTACTGCTTTACTATGGATTTACTGTTTGGAATCCAGGATAGTGAACTGTCAAGATAGGATTCCAAGGCTTTCCTGGGAGCTGCGTGGTTTGTGTGGCTTCCTGTCCCTGTTGTGTCCCTCTTTTGGAGGGTTTTTATTCTAGGCACTGAATGAAAACATGGGTCTTTAATCTCTGGGAGAATGTGTGTGCAACACCTCTTCCTTCCAACTAGATTCTCAACTACAATTCTTTGGGGTTGGGACATGGCTCAGTGGTTAAGAGTACTGGCTGCTCTTGCAGAGGACCAGGCTCAGTTCCCAACACCCACATGGTGGCTCACAACCATCTGTAACTCCAGTTCCTGGGGATCTATCTGATGCTCTCTTCTGGCTTTTAGGGACACTGGGCACACAGTGATGTACAGTATAACAAAATACAGGCAAAACACCCATACATATAACATCAACAATAATAATACACAACACAAACCTTTTCACAGGGTTCCCAGTAACATACTACACTGCCTCCTGGCAGGCTGGATTAAGTTGCCTAAACTGACAGAGAATCAAGAAATCTTGATCATTTAAATACATTTTATATTGCCCGCCCTAATTTTAATTATGTGTATATGTGTTTTTCTGTGTGGGTTTGTGCATGTGAGTACAGTGCTTGCAGAGACCCAGAGGTGTCAGATCTCCTGAGATTGGAATTACAGATGGTTGTAAGCTACCATGTGGGTGCTAGGAACTGAACCTGGGACCTCTTAGAAGAGTAGCCGGTGCTCTTAACTGCTGATTCATCTCTCCAGCCTAAGACTCTTTTTGTTACCACATGTGATAGCTAATTTATTTATTGGCTGTTCTTTAGTATTAGGGATTTAATTTCATTTAAAATTATTATTATCATTATATGCTCATGCCACAGTGCTTATATGGAGATCAGAGGGAAAACTGCTGAGCCTTGGCACTGGCCCCCTCTTCACCATTAAGATGTCCTTACTAATAGTAACACATCAGGACAATAAGTAATGCCATGTTGACACTTGAAAAGTTAACACACCGTGTTGGCCTGTTGTTTTAATTCAGAATTCGAAGGTCATCCTTTAGTTCAAAAGATGAGAAAAGAGAAGACAGAACACCTTATCAGTTGGTCAAGAAACTTCAGAAAAAAATCAGACAATTTGAGGAGCAATTTGAAAGGGAAAGAAATAGCAAGGTAAGTTTGTAGCACTGCCTAGAACAAGCTCAAGTTCACGTTAGAGCTGAGAGAGGAGGACCTTAGAACAAGTGCTCCAGCCCTTTCCTCAGAACACACCTGAAAGCACTAGTGATTGTGTACACCTGGGGAGAGCCAGTGGGTCCTTAGTTCTTCTTGATTTGTGGGACAGCACTCTTAACGCTGTACCAGTGTGTTTTTATGTTCTCATGTGCAAGCGGGGTTTTAGAATTTTTAAACTAAATTTACATTAACAGGTCAAAGTTCTGCTCTGACATAAACCACAAATAACAAAGGGGAGGGAGGCAATGAAGAAAGCGCGTGTTTTTAATAATTAGATAATAGTTAGAACCCGTATGTAAAGAGTCTAATGCCTAGGGATGAAACACCTACCTTCAAACCTGGTTCCTTCCAGTTGTCTGACCGTGAAAAGCTTGATATCAAATTAAAGTGAGAATTGAATGAAATTTATATGGGAACCATAAAATGCTATGGGGAATGAATTAATGTAACTATTGTATATTATAAACGTCAGTGATCTTTCTCCATAACTTTGTAGCCCTCCTACAGTGACATTGCAGCCAATCCGAAGGTATTAAAATGGATGACAGAGCTTACGAAGTTGCGGAAGCAGATTAAAGGTATGAGTCTACATTTTGTGAAAAATTTGCGTCTTTAAAACATAATTCTATAAAAAATGTAGTTATAATTTTTGATCATTTTAAATCTTGGAACTGGTGCATACCCTTAATCCCAGCACTTAGGAGGCAGAAGCAGACAGATCTCTAAGTTCGAGGCCAGCCTAGTCTTACAGAGCAAGTTCTACGACAGCTTGGGCTATACAGAGAAACCCTGTCTTTAATAATAATAATAATAATAATAATAATAATAATAATAAAATCTATTTTGGAATTTTTTAAAAAAATAAATTTCCTTTTATTGTTAAGGCAAGTAATGCATATTAAGAATGGGAATCTTGGGCTGGAGAGATGGCTCACAGGTTAAGAGCACCAGAGGTCCTGAGTTCAATTCCCAGCAACCACATGGTGGCTCACAATCATCTGTAATGATCTGGCGCCCTCTTCTGTATACATAATAAATAAATAAATCTTTTTTTTTTTTTTTTTAAAAAGGGAATCTTAATGCCAGCAGTGGTGGCACACACCTTTAATCTCAGCACTTGAGAGGCAGAGGCAGGCGGATCTCTGTGAGTTCCAGGCCAGCCTGGTCTATAAAGTGAGTCCCAGGATAGACTCCAAAGCTACACAGATAAACCTTGTCTTGAAAAATCAAAAAATAAAAATAAAATAAATGGGAATCTTTGCTATGTTCTTTCCAGTGTCTTTTCTTTGTTTGTATATTACTCTTTTGAAAGATACCCTAGATTATATTCATAGGTGCACTGATCCTATACATTTTATCTGAAATATATTCTAAATATTGAACTGCTTTGGGTTTTGGTAGGTATTTCTTAAGATCTTTGTACATGGGTGGGGAGTAAAATTTTATCTCAGACAATATAACTAGGAGCTGGGAATATTATTCAGTGGTAGAGTACTTGCCTACCATGTGTGAGGCTCTGTGATCCATTTCTAGTCCCTAGGCTTATTGAATGTTTGAAACTAAAAATTAACTGCTAAGTTGTAAATTTTTCCTAAGCCATACATGATGCCAGGTTTTTAGATATTAGTATAGTGTTAACATGGTTAAGTTCTAGTTATTCTGTGTTAACTGAGCATGCTTTAATAATTACCACGCCTTTAAAAGTTACCTGTGTGAAGAAGAGATTGAACTTGGTGGGAATTTTAGTAACTTCAGACTTCACACTGTTCCTACTGCTGTAGGCATCAGTCTTACGGTTAAGGTCATCTCTGTGAAGCTCCTTTGTAAAGGACTATTTCCTTTACAGTTCTGTCAGCATTTCCTTTTATTTAAACCACTTCCCAGCCATTAATTGTTACCATTAACTTGATTAAATAGCCTCATATTCCAGTTCCTTCCACTCCTGCTGTCAGCCTCTCACAACACCAGAATTGTCTTTAAAATTACTCTTTTATTATAGTCTCCATTGGGTCTCCCTTCCTACTTAGGTTTACTCTAAGTCTAAACTCTGTACCATGCCTCTTAAGAGCTTGTACACACTGCCCTTTGTAGATTTTTATCATGTGAATGTCTCATTTTCTATTCACAAACTTGGAAAAATTTAGGGCTTTTGATCAGGCTATTGCCTCCATTGGACACAAATGCTTCCCCCCCTTAGTCCTCCATGCTTGGTCTAGTTAAATGTGGAATGCCCTATTCATTCCATAGTCAGCTAGAATGCACCAGTCAGAGAGGCTTTCTTTGATATTGTGGGTGGTTTTTTTTTCCCCTCACAGACAGGGTTTCTCTGTGGAGCCTTGGCTATCCCAGAACTCCATAGAGCAGGCTGGCCTCCCAAGTACTGGGATCCAGTATTCTTCTTCTTCCACAAAGCACACTCTTTAGCACTGTGAATCCCACCACTTTTATTCCTTAGTTGTGTGCAGGCTAGAGTTCAATGTCAGTACCTTCCTCAATAATAAAAAATCAGTTTTGTTTGTTTGAGACAGCGTATCTCTATGTAGTCCTTGCTGTCCTAGAACTCCCCATGTAGAATAGGCTGGCCTTGAACTCAGAGATTCACCTGCCTTTGCTTCCCTAGTACTGAGATTAAAGGTGTATTGCCACCACACCCAGCTCATGCTCAGATTTTTAAGACAGGGTCTCTAATTGAACCTGGAGTTCACTGAATGGTTAGCCCAGCTGGGCAGCAAGCCTCAGAGAGCCTCCCATTTCCACTTTTCCTGGGCTGGGATTATGGGTTTGTAGCCCATCTCTGCACTGGTTTTTACTGTGGGTGCTGGAGATCTGAACTCAAGTCCTTGGACTTACACAGCAAACACTTTTCCAACTGAACCATCTCCCCAGTCTCTTCTTTTTATCTTCTTCATAACACTTAGCATTTTTGAAATAACTAAAACCATTAATAAAATTGTTTTTCCTTCCTTGAAAAGCAGTATGTACTCCATGAAAACATCTGTTTTTTTACTTCTCTTTGGTGCCTATCAAAGTATCATACTTTGCAGTAGGCTAATTGTGAATATTGTTTAAAAGGACAAGTAGAATAGTTCTCTTGCTGTGTACATAATGTGTGCTAAATGTGGAGCTTTGAAATATGTGAGCCTGTATGTTTTAATTATTAATTCTCTTACTTCTGAAATTTAGATGCAAAACACAGAAGCTCTGATGGAGAATTTGTCCCTCAGACTCGCCCTCGGAGTAACACTCTTCCAAAAAGTTTTGGCTCTTCTCTCGACCATGAAGATGGTGAGAGTGAAGGTGACCCCAGAGTCATTCAGAAGGAGAAGAAGCCATCTAAGGAAGCCACTCTGGAACTTATTACAAAACGATTGAAGGAAAACCGTGTTGAACGTCACCTTCCTGAGGATATCAAGGTAGTGCTGAGCTGTGGTCTCTGCCTGGGGTAGCCTTTAGAACACCTGAAACAAAGTAACTAGCATAGCAGGGGAGAGAACTGGGTAGCCTGACTTTTCTACCTTCATATTTGCCATTTCAAACTATGCTTTTAAATCCTAGCATGTTATGTATTAATGCATGTTGCAGATTGTTGGCAAGATGAATGTGTAGAGTATAAAATGGCTGAGTTTGAATGGTAGTTGTGTGTACTGAGTTCTTGGTATTAGCCTGTTGGTATCTGGCATAAGCTATGTGGGTTCTGCCACTTGGTTTTTTCAACAATCCTATAAGAAATACAGATATGATATTAGCCATTAAAAAATATTATCTTGCCAGGCGGTGGTGGAACATGCCTTTAATCCCAGCACTTGGAAGGCAGAGGCAGATAGATGGATGTCTAAATTCAAGACCAGCCTGGTCTACAGAGTTCTAGGATAGCCAGGGCTACACAGAGAAACTCTATCTTAAAAAATCAAAAACAAAAAACAAAGAAAAATATCATTTAAAAACCTGGCATGGTGGCACATATCTGTAATCCAAGTACTAGAGAATTGAAGGCAGGGGGTTTGGGAGTTCAGCTATATAGTGAGTTTGAGCCCAGCCTGGGCCACATGACGTTCTGTTTAAAAAAATAAAATAACAACTAACCAAAACCACAAGTGATCTAAGTGTCAGCAGGATTTCATGAATTGCATTTTTTTTAGGAACCATTACTCTTATGGATAGTATAGGTACATGTGCATGGAGGCCAAAGTCCAATTTCCTTCTCTGTGTCTGCCCTACTCCCTCAAGACAAGAGTTCACTGAACCTGCACGTAGGCCAGCACTCCATATTGCCCTCTATGAGGTAGTCAGGCAAAGCACTTGGTAAACAAGTCATTTGTAAGGTGAGATTACTGGGGAGATCGTCTCAGGTGAAGTTTTGTCCATGTCATGGTGAACCCAGGCACACTGGCAACAGAGTACACCTCCCTCATGATATAAATAGTTGAGTCTATTTCCCTTGAACAGGGCTGACTTAGTCTATCCCTTCCTTCAGCTTTGTCTTGTTCTTACAAGTCTCCTCTTCCTGCAGGTGATTTGGTTGCATTAGCTTGATTCAGATTTACAATCCTAGATTTCAGGTTCAAACTTGAAAGTCAAATGATAGTATTTTATAGAGGATGCACTCTGTTAGTGCCTACTGCATGAATATAATCTGAAGTGATGTTTGTTAAAGGGGGCGACTGTCCAGTCAATTGTTTGTAATCTTTCATTTCCTCTGGTAAGAGACTAAGAACTGTTAGCTATTCCTGGAAATATGTAGAATTTATTTGATCTAGTTGAAGTGTATCTTGGAACATTGGTTCATTGAGATAGTGGATGAGCCTGTGGGACAAAAGGAGAGGTCTGTACAAACACCTGTAGGGAGTTGTGCCTGCTCTGCTATTCAGAATAGTAAAAGATGGGTGTATTACACTGTAAAGAACATGTCTGCCCATACAGAGGGAAACATGGCTCATAGACTAGAGATGCACATTGACATTTTTGAGCTTTCTCCAGGATCTTTGCACTGCTAAGGGGTTTCCTTAGAGACTGGGTCATACAATCTGTGTGTGTATTGAAATGTGTGTGTGTCTCCACTAGTCATTTTCTTTAGTGTCTCATTTGTCTGTATGTCTGTCTACTATTTATCATCCGTCCGTCTGTCTACCCATCCATCCATCCATCCATCCATCTATTTTTTGGTGCCAGTTGAATCCAGGGGCCCTTGCACAAGCTGGGCACATGTGCCACTGAATTCCATCAGCAGTTGTTGGTGCCTAAGAAAGGCTGTCATCCTGCAGGCCACATTGAACCTGACGTCCTGATTCCTCCTCCTGCTGCCTCTCGAATGCTGGGATTACAGGCCTCTGACCACAGGCCTTGCCTGTGTACACTGGTCTTTTCTTTCTTCCTTTGTGTGTGCATGTGCGTGTGCAGGTGTGTATGTGCAGGTGTGTATGTGTAGGTGTGCATGCCACAGCGTACACAGGGAGTCCTCTCCTCCTGCCATGTGCTCTGCAGGTTGATTTGGATTAAACTGAGGCCCTCAGGCTTCTGGTCCAGTCTTTTAGACATGCTGAGCCAGCTTTCTGTCCATATTTACGATTGGAAGACTTTGTAACATTATAAAATATCAAGTAGTTAGCAAAGTTTCCTGTGTGCTAGCTAGGCACTGTTACAAGTGCTTTTACATGGATGAATTTAGTCCTTTGAGGAAGAGTGGAGTATTACTGATGTTTATATTGGGACATTGAACACAAGGTGGTTAAGGTACCCAAACCAGCATTCATAATTTATACAAAATATAAAATTAAGCCATAAAATGGTATTCATTGGGTTGGGGATTTAGCTCAGTGGTAGAGCACTTGCTTAGCAAGCGCAAGGCCCTGGGTTCGATCCTCAGCTCCAAAAAAAGAAAAAAAAAAAAAAAAAAAAAAAAGAAAAGGTATTCATTGACATGCTAGGAGGTTTGAATTGTATAGGAATGTGACAAATTCTGCTGCGAGTCCATCATCAAAGAGGGCATTAGCCTAGTCTGTTTGCTGACCATCTGCTCTTTCACCTAATTACACTGTGGGAGTGAGGGGAATAATGACACCAGTACTTTCCCCTTCCCCATTCTAGAAAATGACTAAAGATCACTTGATAGAAGAGAAAACATCTCTGCAGAAAAGCCTGCTTTACTATGAAAGTCAACACGGAAGGCCGGTAATTCCTCCTTGCTAAGATGCTTTGCTTTCCCCCTTACAGAAGAGCACGGGGTCCTGTTGGGGATCTGTGTTCTTCGGGGCTGCTTTTGTCCAGCCTTGCTTCCTAGAGCTGGGAGATCACCTGCTTACTTAAAAAATTAAATTTGGGGTGAGGGAGTCATACTGCCTATTTTTGATATCTAGGTTTCTGATAGTAAGGTTACTTTGCTTCACTTTCTTTTTTTTTCGGCTTCAGGTGACCAGGGAAGAAAGGCACATTGTTAAGCCTCTCTATGATAGATACAGGCTTGTAAAACAGATGCTGACAAGAGCTAGCATTACTCCCGTCCTTGTAAGTAAAGCAAACAAATGTTTGGTTTGTTTTAAAGACAGAGTCTCACTTGTAGCCAAAACTGGCTTGGAACTCACTAGCCCACTCAACAGGACTCCTGAGTTGTGTAATTGTAGGCAGGCATTACAGTGCCTCACCCAAGTATTTCTTCAGTTCCTTTTGCCAAAGTATATTAAGAAAAGAAAGGGGAAGATGAAACACCAAGAAGCTTGAGTATTCCTGAGACAGACATGCCAAGGCTGAAAAATTGTTGAGATTATGAATCTTAAAGGAAGAAAATGCCGATGACTATTTTCTAGGCACCTTGGTAAGCACTTCCAGGTGTATGGCACTAAATCTTGACAAACAACACACGAATTAGAGTATGACAGTGAGATCCAGGTAGTGCTATGTGCAGATTTACCTATATAGATGGCAGAAGTAGTACTTGTGTGGGATACCCCTCACCTAGTCTCTGTTTCAGTTCTTGTCTCGGGATGCTTTTGTAATGACCACCATGAAAGTGTACCTCTAGTTGCATTCTAATAGAAATGGGTTTTAAACACTTACTTATGTGAATGTGTGCCTTGGTAAGAGTGTGGGGGTCAGAGGACAGATTTGAGGGAGTCAGTTCTCTCCTCCTACGCAAAGTTGTTAAGCTTGGCAGTAAGGCTGAACCATCTTGCTGACCCTATAATGGGTGTTAAAAAAGAACCTATCAAGATAACGCCAACTCCCAGGTGTGTCTGCATGGGCCTTCAATCCCAGCACTAGAGGCAGGCGATCTGTTCTAGGCTAGCCTAGGTCTCATAGGTAGGGTCTACATAGGTAGGGAGTTCCAGGACAGCCAGGGCTATACAGAAACCCTGTCTCAAAAAACCAAACTAAATAAATTAAACAATGCTAATTCACAGAGCCAGAGAGATGATAGATTAGCGGATAAAAGTGCTTGCCATCAAGTCTGACCTGATGTTGATACACATGCTGTGGTACATCCACACTCTTCTCTCTCTCACACACACAACAAATATCATAAAATATCTTAAATAATGCTTACCTGTATTGGTGTACATTAAAAAGCAGAACAAAACTTACTTTACAAAATGGGGTCTTGTGCTGTGTTGTCCCAGGTGGTTTTGAGTTGTGAGCTCATGTGATCTTTTAGCCATCTGAGTAGCTGGGACAGTGAGCATGCCAACATGAAGAAAAATGAAATCTATAATATTTAAATACAAGTCACAGCACTATTCCTGGGGGATTGTAAGTTTGTTTGATGCCAGCCAGCTAGAGAGCAACTTAGCATGACCCTGTCTTAAAATTTTCTTAAAAATGGGGGAGTGCTAGGATGTAGTTAAGTGGTGTAATGATTACCTTGCATGCTAAGATGGACACTAGCTTAGGATTTGGTTTAATTTAGTTTTGGTTCCAAAGAAAAAAATCTGATGGGATCCTCAGACTCCGAAATAAAGATAGTTGAGCAGGGTGTGGTGGCACATGCTTGTAATCATAATATATGAGAGGGTTGAGGGAGGAGGGTCTCATAATCCACATGTCTAGCCTGTGCTGTGTAGTGAAACTATCTCAGAAACGGCTGACTGTCGTCATCTGTACATCACACTTGGTGCTTGTGAGTCTGTCAGTTATTACCCTTACTATATCACAAAATAAAATGTAAGAAAAGTGAAGCTATTAAAGAATTTCCTCAAATTTTAAAAGATTGCTTTAAGATTCTGGAAATACTTTGTTATATATAAATTTCTTTCTTTCTTTCTTTTTTGAAAAAGATTTATTATGTATACTGCATTTATGACTGCAGGCCAGAAGAGAGCACCAGATCTCATTACAGATGGTTGTGAGCCACCATGTGGTTGCTGGGAATTGAACTCAGGACCTCTGGAAGAGCAGCCAGTGCTCTTAACCCTTGAGCCATCTGTCCAGCCTCCTATATATTTCATTTTTATTAAAAAGTTTTTTAGACAATATATTCTGTTTGTATTCTCCCCCTCCCCCAGCCTCCTAGAGCCTCTTCACCCTCCTAACCACCCCAACTTAGTGTTCTTGCTCTTCCAAAAAGAAAAAAAGAAAAAAGAAAGAAAAACAACAAAAAACAAAAAAGTAGTTGGTCAACAGAAAATGCACTCTATGTTTTTTTATATTTTTTGTTTTGTTTTTTTTGGGGAGCTGAGGATCAAACCCAGGGCCTTGTGCTTGCTAGGCAAGCACTCTACTGCTGAGCTAAATCCCCAACCCCCATGTTTTTATGTACTTTCTGTTTTATTTATTTATTTATTTTTATCTTAACTGATTTTCTGTTTAGTTTTTCTGTTTTGAGTTTTGTTTGCTTGTTTTTTTCTGGGGGCTGCTGGGGACTGAGTGCCTCTCTTAGCTAAATGTAACATGATAGGAATGTGAACAGCACTAACTACTTGAAATATGTGAAATATAAAAATTAGGTGTTGCTGGTTGTTACAGGGGTCTCCCTCCACGAAGCGCCGGGGCCAAATGTTACAGCCAATCATAGAAGGAGAAACAGCACATTTTTTTGAAGAAATCAAGGTAATTGTGTAGAAAAGTCATTCCCTAATTACGTTGCTGACAAGAAAGTGGAAAGTCATGGCCTGTGTTGTTCACTCTGCTTGGTTCTCGTGTTAGGAAGAAGAAGAAGATGGTGTCAGTCTGTCTTCTGAGTTAAGTGACATCTTGAAAACAGCTGTACACACACAGTCATTGTTGGAAAACTCAGAATCTGATGCTGAAGAAAATCAAGAAAAACTAGCTCGGGATCTCCGCTTATCAAGTACTCGGGCAGCTTCTATGTAAGTACTTGGGCTTGTGATTTTTAGCTTATTTCATAATAAAACTTACATATCAAGATATGCTTGGAGGGAATTACTATTAAGAGATTTATCAAAAATTGCTTGTGTGAGATACTTTTATAAGTATGATTTACAAATACAGATTGTAGTTCCTGTTTCCTTCCCTGTGTGGGTATGGGTGTGGGTGTGTGGTGGGGAGCTGCTGGTGGTAGTGCTGTGGATGGAACCCAGAGTTTTGTGTGTGGAAGGTGGTAAGTACTCTTATCTCCAGGCTCATTTTACTTTGTTTTAAAACTGTGTGAGAGGGTACCCTTTGCCAGTTTGTGTGTGTGTGTGTGTGTGTGTGTGTGTGTGTGTGAGAGAGAGAGAGAGAGAGAGACACACACACACACACACACACACACACACACAACCTTAAGCGTTGGTTCTCACCCTCCGCCTTGTGGAAGGCATGTTCTCTTGCTGGTTTTTGCTGTCTCCATCTTGCATTGCTGTAAGAGTGCTGGAGTTACAGGTATGGGGAACCTTGTTAGCCTTTTTATATCAGTTTCAGGATCAGGCTGATAGATCAAGCCTGACTTGCTGAGCCCATCTCCCCAGCTTGTGGTTCCTAGTTCTTTATTAAATATTTCATTTAAAAGATTGTACTCTCAGGGTTGGGGATTTAGCTCAGTGGTAGAGGGCTTGCCTAGCAAGCGCAAGGCCCTGGGTTCGATCCTTAGCTCCCCCCCCCAAAAAAAAACAAAAAAAGCAAAGAAAATTGTACTTTCTTTTCCTTCCCTCTCATCCCCAGGGACTGGTCTCTGGCCCCTTCTAGCCCCTCCCCTCAATAAACCTCCCACATGGGCCCTGTTGTATGACATGACTCCTTCCCGCCTTTTTTAAAATACAACATGTGGTGCCGTGACTGGGATAGGCTGTCCTGGAAGTCTTAGATGTGCCGGGACACAGGAACCTGGTCCGCATGTGACAGCCCTGCTTTCCCACCTAATGGATCACTGGGACTCTCCATCCAACACTGACAAATGTTCTTGTGAGCTCCAGGGAGTCGACTTGGATCCACCTCAAACACCATCTTACCAGGTCCAAGCAGCATCAGATGTTCTACAGAGCCTGGACACTGAAGTGAAACAACCAGCTACCCCAGGACATGCACCCTAGTTTTCTCAGGTCCCCAAAGATGATCAACACCCCCCAGTTCAGTAGGAAGCAGTTTTGAGAACATGGCGTCCTCATCCCCACCTCACCTGCTACCCTTTTCTAACTCCTCACCTTCTTATAGTAAATAAAAGGGAGGATTGTTAGCATTCAGGCATCTGGACTGGCCTGCCCTTAGGGTCCTGACAGGACACATCCTCAGCTGCAGCTACTAAGAGCACCCGAGGGCATTCAGCACTTTCCTTATAAAAGGCAGGCGGTGTACATCTTCAGTCTCTTTCTTTTCCTTCCCTCTCATCCCCAGGGACTGGTCTCTGTCCCTTCTTCCCCTCCCATCAATAAACCTCCCATGTGGGGGGAAAATTGTACTCAACTTATAGCACTTATAGGAACCAACTGAGAATTTGCCTTGTTTTTATTGGCCTGCTTATCTTTAGATGGATTTATGACAATGGTTCTCAACCCTTATTTCACCTTAAAATTAACTAGGAGGTATATGTGTGTGTGTGTGTGTGTGTGTCTGTCTGTCCATCTGTCCATGTGCACTTGTGTGTAAGTCAGAAGACAAACTTGTTTGTCTTTAAGAGCCATCCTTTTTGGGGGGGGGGGGGTTCAAGACAGGGTTTCTCTGTGTAGCTTTGTGTCTTTCCTGGAACTCGCTTTGGAGACCAGGCTGGCCTCGAACTCAGAGATCCACCTGGCTCTGCCTCCTGAGTGCTGGGATTAAAGGCGTGCGCCACCACCGCCTGGCTACCATCCTCCTTCTTTAAAAAAAAAAAAAAAGACTCGGGTTTGGGGATTTAGCTCAGTGGTAGAGCACTTGCCTAGCAAGCACAAGGCCCTGGGTTCGATCCTCAGCTCCAAAAACAAACAAACAAACAAAAGACTCTTATTTTTTTGTACTTTTTAAAAAAGATTTTATTTTAATTATGTGTATATTTTATGGATTTGTACACATGTGTTGAGTGCCTCTGGAGGTCAGAAGAGTGCATTGTGATCCCCTTGATGTGGAGTTACAAGCTGTTGTGAGCTGCCTCACACATGGGTGCTGGAAACCAAACTCAGGTCTTCTGCAAGAGCAGTATGTGTTTATTAACTAATGAACCATTTCTTCAGCACCCATTCATTTTTACATATTTTTATATGTGTGGGTGCTTGCCTGCATGTATGTTTCTGCAACATGTGTGTGGCTGGTGCCCCCTGAAGGCCAGGAGAGGGCTTTAGGTCTCTGGGACTAGAGTTATAGAAAGTTTTGAACCACCGTGTGGGTGCTAGGAATTGAACTTATCTGTGGCCTCCTCCCTCCCCCTTGTTCTTTTTTGGAGAAGGCGTCTCTCATTGAACTGGGACTTTCTAATTACTGGCTGGCCAGGGATCTTTGAAGAACTGGGATCATGGATGCACATCACTGGCCCAGAGGTTTTATGTGGGCTTTGAGGATCAAGTGCAGGTTCCTCGGGGTTGTGTAGCAAGCACTTTATCAACTGAGCAGTTACCACAGCCCCAGAACAGTTTTGTGATTTAATTGATGTGTAGTGGAATGTAGACATTGGTATGTTTCTGAAAGCCAATCAGCTACAGTAAGGGTTAGAACCACTGTTAATATAATGAAGAAATTGTACCCTTTAGTAATGTTCTGCTTCCATTTTAATTTAGGCCTGAATTACTGGAACAGCTTTGGAAAGCCAGAGCTGAGAAAAAGAAACTACGTAAAACGTTACGGGAATTTGAAGAAACATTTTATCAGCAAAATGGAAGGTTTGTTAAGCATTGTAGATGTTGACATCTTTCTCCTTTAATTCACAAAACGTATGTTAAGATAATGGAATACATGGGATTGGAAACACAGGTACAGAGGCTTCCAGTTTGATCCCCAAAACCTGCATGGGGAAGAAAAGAACCAGCTCCTAAAAGGTGTCTTCTGATCTCTACACGCATGTCATAGTACATGAGCTTTCATGCTCCCACACACTAAGGAAGAGTTACAGACACATTGCTTATAGGATATTAGCCCTGAAATGTTATTTTTAACCCTAAGGCTATAGCTTGGTGCAAGAGCATTTGCTTAGGATGTACAGGGCCCTGAGGTTTTGTCCCCAGCACTGCAAAAGACAAAATTATATATTCTGAGGCAAGGTCTGTCCTGGACTGACCATATACCAGGCTGGCTCAGAGATCCACTGCCTCTACCTCCTGGGATTAAAGGCTTGCACCACCACCCCTAGCCAATTTTATAACATTCTTCCATGCTATCAAGACCTGCTGTTATTAGAGTCAAGGAAAAGTCATAACTGGAGTAAGCATCTCAACTATTTCAAGGTTTTCCTAAAGCACATCTTGTTTGTTGCCAGTGCTGGAGCTCAAACCCATGAAGCAGACATTCTCTCACCGAGCTACATTCCCAGCCCCCAGTGACTTTGTATTGCTTAGAAGTGACCTCATTATGCAGCCATGACTAGTCTGGCACTTGCTGTGTAGACCAGGCTGGTCTGGAACTCAGATTGACCTGCTGGTGCAGAGAAAGTGTTGGTGCAAGGATAAGATGGGAGCCCCTGGCCTGTTATATGTATCTCTTCTCTTAGGAAAGATTCCCACAGGAGGAATGAAATCCCTGACTGGGATTTTCTGTGTAGCCCTAGTAGTCCTGGAACTCACTCTATATCCCAGGCTGGCCTTGAACTCAGAGATCTGCCTGCCTCCACCTCCAGTGCTGGGGTTAAGTGCCACTGGCTGGATTCTTCATGTTTATCCTGTAGTATCCTCCAGTAGTCATGGTGCAGACAGGTGGACCCGCGGTGCTCACTGTACAGCAGCCAGTCTCACTAAAGACTAGCAAGCTTTAGACTCTGCCGGATACCTTGTTTTGTGGAAACCCTGTGAAGAGGGATAGAGGAGGCCAAATGTCTTCCTGAGGCCTCTGCAAATTCCCATGCACACACATACACTTCAAGAGAAGTAGTGAGCAGAGTTGAGGCTTAAGTCTCAGAGTAACTTCGGTGGCCCTACCAAACCAGGAACTGTTACAAATTCCAAAGTATATGTTCTTTACAAAGAAGCTGGGGCCAGGAGATCATTTTAGAGTTTCACATCTATATCAAGTGTGATTTAAAAAGACCGAGAACTGGGGAAATGGCTCAGTCAGTGATGTGCCTGCTCTGTGGCCCCAAGTTTGATTCTCAGAGCCCACACCAGTTGGTGGTGGTGTCTGAATGCTGTATCACTGCGCTTGACAGCCTGCTAGCTTAGCTACTCAGCTAGCTTTAGGCAATGGGAAACCCTGCCTCAAAAAACAAGGTGGACAAGACAAAGGTTTACCTCTGGCATGCTCTCATGCACACACATGTACAATGTACGTATACACAAAAAAAGTTTAAGAAAATATAAGTGCTATAAAGGCATTTTCCATGCACCTTCTTTATATTGAAAGAAAACAATTATACTTGAGGTGATTTGATGCTGAAGTGGAGTGGTTAACTAAATGTATAAAATGACTCATGGGAACTTTCTAGCACAGACTCCCCTGCTGATTGTTAAAAAGTATAGAACATTATTTAAGCAGTTACTAGAGAGATCCATCAAAAATAGAATTTTTAGAGTGATCTTTGTGTATGAATTAGTCCACTATCCTTTTGCCCTTCAGAGAAGCTTTATTTCAGCCTGAATTTGTAATATTATGCTCCATATTAGGACAACTTTTAAGTCAGATTTTATCTTCCCTAGGAATGCCCAGAAAGAGGATCGTGTCCCAGTGCTTGAGGAATATAAGGAGTACAAGAAAATTAAAGCCAAGCTTAGACTTCTTGAAGTTCTTATCAGCAAACAAGATTCTTCAAAATCCATATAAAATATGTTCCCTGAAAAGTGACATCATAAAGTCAGTTGTGTTCCTTGAAGTTCCTCATGTGTACTTGGCTCGCACTGAGTTCACCCTGTCAGGCACTCAGAGACCCTTTTGTACTTGTTTGTGGTTCAGTAGGGAAGGAATGCCGTTCCTCAGTACCTCAGACGCTCCACACTTAGCAAACATGCAGACCCCTCCATTGTTTACTACAGACACATCTGTTAGCAAAAGACAAGAATTTTATTCTTTTCACAAGAACTTTGGAAATACAGAGCTTCTTTGTTGTTTACTGTTTTGTTTTTCTTTTTCATTGCTGAAGAAAATTGAGAGGAAAACCTTCACACTGAATTCTTCGGTTGCCTTTTTCTTACAGAATGACTGAAAATGTAAAAGAGAAGCCTATAAACGTGACATATGCAACTGTATTTTGTTTTTCCTAGAAAACCAACCTGAATTTTCAAATCCTAGTGTGGAACACCTTTCTGTGTAATTCCCAGAGTGACACCCACCTGCACAGATAGTACTTAGCCAGAATTTGCAAATCCATGGTCCTACCTGAACAAAGATAACAGTGGGTAGACCACAGAGCAGCCTTGCTTAGTCATTTGAAACATTGCACACATCACTCACAGAGCTGAATCACATCCCATGCTGCCTACAGGACTTCAGTTCCTGTCTGTCTACCAGCAATGATGTGACTTGTCTGGATCAGATCCTGCGCTGTCCCCCACCCACCTCCAGATAATGTGAGAAAATAGCTGTGCCAGTATGGAGGGACTTGGATGGTGCTCAGGTTTGTGTATGTCATCACATGGCCTCAGTTGGCACAGGAATGATGACACTTAAGTAAATCTGTTCTTCAAGGGCTTATACCACTGCAGCTTTACATGTCCTGGGGGTGCCTTCCCCTAAAATGACCACCTCTCCCCAGTTGCTTGCTGTCTGAAGCAACCACTTCAGGGTGTGTAGTGGGCCACCCTTCCCTAGGCGCTTAGCGTTTCTTTTCCTTTGGCTTTGTTTGCATGGCTTTTCTTCAGGCAATCTGCTAATCCCTTTTTACGGAATAATGCCTTCTGTGTTAATGCA
This sequence comes from Onychomys torridus, assembly GCF_903995425.1. NCBI lineage: Eukaryota > Metazoa > Chordata > Mammalia > Rodentia > Cricetidae > Onychomys > Onychomys torridus. The sequence continues at coordinate 23,925,296 of NC_050455.1, read as the reverse complement.
ACAGATGTGAGTCAGGCTTACTCTAAGTGGATCACCCCTCCCCCTGCCCTGTGCTTTTCAATTGATAAATGTCTCACTTTGCCCATGCTTTGCATGCAATGACTCATGCATGATTTTCTTAATAGTAATAGTTTTTCATACAAATGGAATTTCACAACATCTTTAATAAGGTGAGGAAAGCATGAACCTCCAACTTCTGGCACTATTATTACACAGTAGGAACTTGAGGTAGCTTCATAATAAATAGTGTCTCTAGTACTTCACATTTCACTGTGTGTGCAATGCCTTTTTGGGGAGAGGGAAAAGTCCAGCAGTAGTGAATGTGTAGTGGAAGTTTTTTTTAAGAAGCACTAAATCATCCAGCCTTGTTTGTGTTGTTCCTTTTGATATTGCTAGATCATTCATAATGTATTTTTAGGAAAGTAATTAAGAATGCCAAAAAATGTATCATTTGATTTGAACCCATCATGTGGTGTACTTTTTAGTTTCTTTTGGTCTCCAGACAGGATTGCTACATGTAATTTTATGTGCACTGTATATTTTTATGAATGTTTTATTTTGTATACCACATGCAAAAATGTCCATGTGCACTATTTAAATGTTTTAAATAATATATTCCTTCTCTATAACGCTGAATCTATTTGAGTACAATATTTTTATAAGTCTGTAGCCTGACTGGTTTCACTGAGTTTCAGCTGCGTCATGATTTGGTCACTGGGTGTTGGTTTTGGCTGAGTAGTGCGGTGGTGACACACTTGTGTGTGCTGTCACTGACTCGTGGTTAGCAGTGGTCATAGAATTAGGCACCTGCGAGAGTTTTACTTTGGTACAAATAAAAATTATATCTATATAGAAGTATTATATAGATATATGTATGTCCACCAGTATAATTACATTGCTGTGTTTGGCACTTCATTGTACAGACTTTTGTAATAAAAGAACTTTAATGTTCTAAGTCATTGTAAATGTATGTTCGTTTTTCTAGGAGGTATTGTCTTAGGCTTATTTGAATCACTCTACGCAGTGATGATGTAGAGGACACACTAAGGTTGCTCAACAATTTGGCCAGCATGTTCTGGGGAAAAGTCCACATATTGCTTCTTAGAGCTGTTTAGGGAGAATAGCCAGACTTTTTTTTTTCTCCTTCCAAAAGGGTTTCATATAGCTGGTCTTGAAAATGCTGTGTAGCCCTAGTTCCTCCTCGCTGCCTCCTAATGCCAGAATTAGCCATTTCTTGTTGCAGTGAATTGCCATATTAAGAAAACTTGATCCTTCTTGCTTTGAGGAAGATGAGTAGTTATTTTTAACATTCCTTTATTTACTGGGCATGGTGTGATATGCACCTGTCATCCCAACTATTCTAGAGGCCACGGCAGAAGGAATCCCTTGAGCCCAAGAGTTCAAGGCCAGCCTGGGTGACTTTTTTTTTCCCCAGGGTGGAGTGGGGCAAGACAGGGTTTCCCTGTGTAGCCCTGGCTGTGCTGGAACTTGTTCTGTAGACCATGCTGGCCTTGAACTCAGATCTGCCTGCCTCTGCCTCCCAAGTGCTGGAATTAAAGGCTTGTGCTATCACTTCCCAGCTTTTTAAACGTTTTAATACTGGCTTTATTCATGTTTTAAATATATCCATTGAGCATCAGTGTGTAAGTTGAGTGCTATGGTGTTGCTTTGGCCCACAGAACAGAACATATGGCTGTTCTGAAGGGGCTTATGTAGCTTAGAAAAATAACATTCCCCTCCAGTTTGTAAAATGGCAGTCATACACAACTTTCCAACAAGAAGGCTCTCAAAAGGACCTGCATCTGTAATTTCCAAACAACTTTTTATGGCCTTAATATGCCATCTTCTTTATTTCTGGGAAACTAGATGAATTCTGCATTTGAAGATGATAGTGAAATTTCTGTAGTTAGCTGTAGTAGTTTTGTAGTTGACTTTTCATAGACATTTTGGAGTTTGTAGAGTGGAGATTATTTTATGTATGTTGGTCATATATACTACTTTCCCAGAGTCTTATGCCTTAACTTAGCTCTGGCCAAAGGAAGTGAGACCCTGGGACATGGCTGAAACCACCAACAGTTCATCTGTCTGCACCTCTCACCCAACTATTGGAGATCTGCCCCATGACAAGAAGCATTAACTTTACTTCCCTTTTACACTCCCAGAATTTAATAATAAATCTTGTAATAAAAATCCTGTGAGTATACCCATGTGCATATTACAGGAAGTAGTTAGTAAACTTGTGGATGGATTGTACAGGGGATTCCATTCCGGTTTATGGAAATCATCCTGTTAGAACTGGTTGCTGCTTTAGTGCCTTTAAAATGCGTGGAGCTCAGTGCCTTGCACTTGCAGGGCTCTGTACCCTATCTCAGCACAGAGAGAGCAGCCAAGTAGCCAGAGATGGTGACGTTTTAGAAGCTAATACAGTAAGGACCTAAGAGTCTGCTAGAGCACTGGTCTCCGCGGAGTCTTACCTCCAGCATCACTGGTGCAGCTTTCTCATCACTTGGTTGAGTTTTGAGCTGATGTAGTGCAATTCCTTCTCCAGCTCCACAGCATATAAAAAGAGTCTAGGAGAGAGTTTAGTTAGTAGAGATATGCATGGTAGTTCTGTGCAGTAGACAGTAGCTTATTAATGCCTGTTGTGATGGATGTGCTTTGAGAGGGGGCTAGAATGACAAGCTCCTGAATCACATTTTCCAGGGGAGCTGCAGCACTGATGGGAAGCTGGGAGAACAGGCCTGCTGTGCCCTTTAATCTAGAGGTGGGACATTTGCCTCACCTTCTAAAACGTATGTGTATGTGTTACCTGCATGTATGTATGTCTGCACCATGTGCGTGCCTGGTGCATATGCTCTCCTGGGATTAGAATTAGAGTGTGAGCTGCCATGTGGCTCTTGGGGAAGAGCAGCCTGTGCTCCTAACCACTGAGCCAGCTCGCCAGTGTGCTGGTCTCTCTGTCTAAGCAAATGGAGTTTTGTGCTTTAATTTTGGAGCTGCAGAGAATGAAAGAATTAGGTATAGCAATGTGGTTCTGGCTCAATAAAAGAACATATATGACTTGTGTCCTCAGTCTGCATATCCTGGTGTCCCGGGTACCACAGTTGGTACATGTTGGTGCATGGAGCAAATGCTTACTCTCGAAATTCTTGCTGAGTGACAGGCTGGTAGTCATCTTGAATTTCTGTAGAATAATACTTTTTCTCAAGCCTCTCCTTCCATGCTTTCATCTGCTCTGCCCCTTGGATCTCCTGTCAATTTAGAGGACAAGTACAGGCTGCAGTCTGTTTGTGTCTGAGACTCCAAGTAGACTACTAAAGATCACAGGCTTCCAATAGCCTGGTGCTTGGGTGTCTGCGTCAGCAAAGTCACCACACAAGACTGGGCTGTGAGATGTGCAGCACAATGTTAGGGTTCGGGTCTCATTTACTGACTTCATCCTGCTGCCTCTTCCATTTGCATCTGAGTCTCTTCCTGGTTTTAATTCATCTGTCAAGGCTAATATTTTTTTGTCCCATCTTCCTCCTTCAGTGCTTCGTGTTGAGCCCAGGGTCTCCTGCATGCTCTGCAGGTGCCACACTCCACCCCTCAAAGTGTACTTCAGAATGCATCTCTGCCCTCCCTCCCAGCAGCTTTTCTGCCAGACTTGCACAGATGTGACCCTTTAAATAATCCCTGCCTCGCTTAATGGCCTGTGTACCAGTGCCATGTACCACAATACAAGTTTCTCACTAGAGAATGTGTTACTGCCTCTTCCTGATCTAAAGAGTCCTTCCTGTGAACTGTTCTTCCCAGCATTGACTCTCAAGTACACTATTACATTCAGTGTGAGTGGCATACTGCATGTTGGGATAACTTGCAGGGCCACGTGGGTCATCAGTCTTGATAGCAGGTGCCTTTGCCTGTTGAGCCATCTCTTCCCTACCTCATTTTTTCTCAGATTTAGGGTAGAAAAATGAAATGTGTATGGAAATAGAAACAGCCCTAGTCAAAAGTGTTTTTGTAAGCCCGGTGTGGTAGCACGCACTTGACCGCTGGTGTTACAAGAGGTTAGAGCACCCTGGACTGCATAGCAAGGGCCGAATGGAACCAGGGTAGAGCTGGCTCAGTTAGCAGGAAGGCTTGAGGGCTTGTTTGTTCAGATCTCCAGCAGCCAGGGCACAAGCTACGTTATGACATCATGTCCCTGTAATCAGCCCTGTGGGGGCTGAGACAAGCTTGCTGGCCCCCTAGTCTAGACAAATGAGTAAGCTCCAGGCTTGGTGAAACTGTCTCAAGTGCTGGCTTTGTCCTCCATCTGCACACCTGAGCATGTGCACCCACGCACACCCACAAAATGAATGTAGAAAGCAAGGATCCTGCAGACTAGGGCAACTTCATATGAATCATACTAAGTGTGGTTAGCTCCGAAATGACTGCAAGGCAGCTGAGCAGATCCTGCGTAGTGCTTCTGATCACCTCCAGTGTGGTCCCTGACTGGAAACTTGCTAGCTGCAGTCCTGAGTTTGTGCACTAGTACTGTTAACTACTAAATCACCAGGCTGGTCATGCTGAGGGTGCACATACACACGTGATCTTTTTAAAATGCTGGCTGTGATGGTGCACACTTGTTTAATCTCAGGGTTGGGGATGAAGACACAGAAGGACCTTTGGAGCTTACTGGCAAGTAGTCTAGTCTACTTGGTGAGCTCAGGCTGATGAGAGACCCTGTTTTAAAGGGGATGGATGGCCTTCCAGAGAGAACATCTCTGGTCTGTGCACGTATTCCTCCACACACAACGTACCCACACATACATGCACAAAAAACATCCTGAGATTGGTCAAATTTGACATGGGTCTTTTTAATAGAAATGATCTATTAACTAAAATTCTATAAATGGATCTCCAGTATTCTTTAAGCAGCTTGCTGTGCCCTGTCGTAAACGAGAAAGGCTCCTGATTCTTAGAGATGTGTTAGAGGTGACAACTGTCGGTATAAATTATTTCTATTAATCAGAACTAATAAAGCTATCACCTGTGTTTAGAAAAATTAATTAAAATCTTATGGTTTCAGCTGGGCAGTGGTGCACGCCTTTAACCCCACCACTCAGGAGGCAGAGCCAGGCGGATCTCTGTGAGTTCGAGGCCAGCCTGGGCTACAGAGCGAGATCCAGGACAGGCTCCAAAACTACACGGAAAAACCCTGTCTGGAAAAACAAACAACAACAAATCTTACGGTTTCACTAAAGCCTTCTTTTCTGGCTTGATGGGCCAAATCTCCGGTGGTTCTCCTCCTGTAAGTGCAAAACAGGCATGAGGGCAAGAGAAGGCAGGGGTCCGCAGCAAGGGACTGGACTGTCTCCTTTCTCAGGACAAATGCTGCTCATGAAGACAATTCATTAGGACTAGCTATAAAATAATCCACTTTCCTTTCCATTAGTAAACGTAAGCATCATGTTAAGCACAAGTCCTGCTCCTAAGTGTGACTGTAAAATGTTTTTGGTAGTTGAATGAGCTGTGGACTTCATGCAGACTAAAGCTGCCTTATACTTGTGCAAGGGGCTTTCCTGTCTTCCTGTCAGCCTTCCTGAGTGACAAAATATGTGCTGGGCTCTGTTTTCAGTGGTGCCAGCTGGATCCAGTGACTCTGATATGTCCAGAGCCTCACAGGCAGGCACGTCCTCTGCCACTGGACTACTTCCCAGTGGTCCACATTGATTTTAACAGCGTTTCTCCCACAGAAATGAAAAGGCACTGGATGTCAGAAAGAATGTGTTTCAACCTTCTCTCATTGTTTCTCCTGTAATCAGGTAGATGTTCCTATTTTAACCTCAGTTTAACTTAGGCCTTCTTGACTTCATGATGCAAAAGCAGAAACCAGACTTTAAAATTTGGATTTTGGTCTTCTCCTATTGGGGGGCAATAGGTGGTAAGATACTCTGAATCTTCTGTGCAGGGGCAGAGCTCTCTGTCAGCCATGGTCAAGGTCATGGCGGGGGGCAAGCGACACTACAGTTTACAGTGTTGCTAGTGATTTTTAGAGGTACAAAGCCAGTACACTACACGATACAACGCATAACGATCAATCAAATAGGGGTTCTGTTAGCTGATACTGCCCCACTGAAGACTGATGTTAGTATTTTGAACATCTTTAACATATGCAGGCTAGGCTAGGACCTTTTACTAGGTTAAAGATGCTGAATGTATTTTCAACATAACAGTTTCACAGGCATGTAACCCCACCCCACATTAAACATCTATGTGGTGGTTTGAGAATATCACCCCAGGCTTACACATTTGAATGCGGGTCCCCACTTGGTAGTACTGTTGGGAAGGATTCGGTGTGGCCTTGGAGGAGGTGTGTCACTTGGGGTGGGCTTTGAGGTTTTAAAAGCTCCCATCATTCCTAGTCAGCGCTCTGCCTAGTGCTTGTGGATCAGATGTGAGCTCTCAGCCACTGCTCCAGTGCCAGGCCGGGCTGCCGCTGCCATGTTCCCGGCCAAGATAGTCACATGGCCTCACCTCTGGATCAAAAGCCTCAGTCTCCCCTCTAAAAGTTGCTTCATATGTGACCCTTCACAGCCACAGGAACGTGACTAAGACATTTTGTGTATAACTTGGAAGTGATAAAAAAAAAAAAAAATTAAACGTCTTACATTTTCTTGTCTTCACTCTCTTGGGCTTTCTTCAGTCGGAGTTTCTCGAGAACATTAAGATAACTCTGGGTTAATTAAAAAGAGTTTAAAATTCATCAGAAATTATTTCCTGTATTCACATTCAGTCAAGACACGTGAACTATGACGTATTGGTTGTCGGAACTCCTGCCTAAAGAGATGTCTGGCACTGTACCGTTCCTGTCACCATGCCCTTGTGAAAGCGAAGGTGCTCTCAGGGACATCGCTGGGATGTGATGCAAAAGTCTTAAAAATATCAACATGGTGGGGGCGGGAACAGGAGGGTCAGGTGGGGGAGGATGGAGGGAAAGACAGCTGCAGTCTGGGGGGCAAGATAGAAAGCTAGTGCAATGGAACCCCCAGGAATCTACAAGGGTGACCCTAGCTAAGACTCCTAGTAATGGGGGATATGGAGCCAGAATTCGCCATCTTCTGTAACCAGGCAAGGTTTCCAGTGGAGAGACTCCAACTCAGCCACAAACCCTTCGACCTACAATTTGTCCCGTCTGCAAGATGTGCTGGGGTAAAGATGGTGCAGGAATTGTGGGAGTGGCCAACAATGACTGGTCCAGCTCGAGACCCATGCCACAAGAGGAAACCCATCATCCCAGCACTGCCCGGAGGGCCAGGAACCAGAGACCTAGGATAGAACCAAACATGACCGGCAAAAAGAAAAAGACTGAAATGAGTCCTAATGATACTCTGCCATACTCAGACAGGAGCCTAGCATAATTATCAGAGAGGCTTCATCCAGCAACTGATGGAAACGGATGCAGAGACCCCCAGCCAATATTAGGTGGAGCTTAGGGAATCCTGCAGAAGAGGGGAAGGAAGGATGCCAGAGGGGTCAACAAAACACAAAATCAACTAACCAGGGCTTATTGGGGCTCACAGAAACTGAACCGACAATCAGGGAGCCTGTGCATGGGTCTTACCTAGGTCCTCTGCCTCTGGGTTGTGTAGCTTGGCCTTCTTGAGGGACTCTCAGCAGGGACAGTCTCTGATTCTTTGCCTGTTTGGGGGACCCTTTCCCTCCTACTGGGTTGCCTCGTCCAGCCTTAATATGAGGGGAGGTGCCTAGTCTTACTACAACTTGATACGCCATGTTTGGTGGATAGCCATGGGAGGCCTGCCCTTTTCTAAAGGGAAAGGAGATGGAGCAGATGGGGGGAGGGGCAGAGGGAGGGACAGGGACTGAGGAGAGAAGAGGGGGAACTGCAGTCAGGATGTAATATGAGAGGAGAATAAAAACACTTAAAATATTAATATGGGAGCTGAAGAGATGGCTCAGCAGTTAACATGCTGTTCTTCCAGAGGACCAGAGTTCCGTTCCCGTCACCTGTCAGGCAGCTCCCAGTCACTGACAGTTCCAGCCTCTGGGATCCAAGGCCCCTGGTCCTAGTGGGCATCTAACACTCAATTGAAAATCTTAAAAAATGAAAGTGTTAAGATGGACTGCTTTAAGTATGTTAACACTTTTGCTGTGTACAACCAACGTACTCAAGATATCAAAGATAAAAACCCCACAATGGAGCTGGCTGTGCGGAGGTCATCTTAACAGTATTCTCTTACAGACAAGCTCCCAGACACCCCACAGGACCCCAGCTGCTGACCACTGTGAAGTGCTCTTGGAACTGTCAGGGTGTACAAGCTGGTCAGGAGGAGTGCTGGCTAGTTTTATGTCAATTTGGCATGAGCTAGAGTCATTTGAAAAGAGGGAGCCTCAATTGAGAAAATGCCCCTACTGTATTGGAGTCTATGGGGGCATTTTCCTGATTAATGATTGATGGGGAGGGCCCAGCCTGCTGGGGGCAGTGCCATCCCTGGGCCCAGGATCCTGGATGGTACAAGAAAGCAGGCTGAGTATGCCAGTAAAAACATCATTCCTCCGTGGCCCCTGCTTCAGTTCCTGCTGTGACTTCCCTGAATGATAGACTACAAACTGTAAGCAGAAATAACCCTGTTCCCCTCCAAGTTGATTTTAGTCATGGTGTTTTATCACAGCAATAAAAACCATGACAAGGTAAGAGAGGCACACAACTGAAAACGAGCTAGATGTCAAAGAGGACAGGGCAGGTTCTGCTGTCAAGAGCAGAAAGTAAGAAGGGCTGGGAGGATGTTTCAGGGGTAGGAGATGGTGTGAGCAGAAGACAGAATGAGAACGTGGGTTACACAGACAGTCCTCAGTTTAGCAGCACTCTGGAGGCACAGGCAGACTGCAGTTAGTTCAAGGCCAGCCTGGTCCACACAGCAAGTTCCAGGCAAAGGTGCGTATACCTCCAGGTCTTAAAAGCAGCCTCAAAGTCATCACTATGCAGCCAAGAATAATCATATGAACCTCCTGCCTCTATGATCATATGATCATATTATACCTCCAAGACCATGCCTTGGAGAACCAAAAAGCAAACAAGCAAAACCCAACCCAACCTATTAGCTGGGACTTACGGTATGTTATACAGAGGCAAGAAAACTAGAAGAAACTCTACCTCCCGATAGTTGAAGGCAGGTTGGGACTGTGAGGTGTGCAGAAGGCTTGTGCGAGCTGAGTGAAGAAATTGGCCTTAGTTTGATAGGCTCAGGAAATGTGCTAGACCCAAAGTGGAATGGCCTGGGGTCAGGCTAGAATATGTAAGAGGATATTAGGGTATGAGGAATGAAAGCCCTGATCTCTTGGTGGCAGAATTTAAAGGGTCTTCGAGATTCCACAAGTGTGAGCCAGACCTGCATCTTCGGAGAGAAATTACAAGCCCCGAGAGCCAACAGGACAGGCAGTCCAATGATTGAGCCAGGAGAGACTGAATAATACCGCCGTGTACGTGGGAAGGAGAGTGAGGAAGACAGGGAATATAAAAGTTGAGTTTGGTTGTGGAAATCTGCTAGTATCTAACTTGACAAACTTTTGGGAGCAACGAGATAAGTTTCCATTTATCACCTGACAGTGCTTTGTATTCAGTATGGAATGTGGAACTCAGATGATTTTGGCTGAATTGTTGAAGCCAGAGGGGCTGGGGACGAAGCTCAGTTGATAAGAGTGCTTAGCTTGCATGTATGAAGCCAGGTTCCATGCCAAGCAACACATGGGCATGGCGGTGCATGCCATGATCCTAGCACCCAGGAGGTAGAGGCAGGAGGACCATAAGGTTATTCTTGGCTGCATAGTGACTTTGAGGTGGCTTGTGAGACATGAAACCATTTCTCAACAAGACCTGGAGGGCATGTGTCTCGTGTCTCATGGAAAGTTTAAGTGATACAAAGTCCTTTAGAATCATATTTAGGCCGGGCGGTGGTGGCGCACACCTTTAATCCCAATACTCCGGAGGCAGAGCCGGGTGGATCTCTGTGAGTTCGAAGCCAGCCTGGTCTACAGAGTGAGATCCAGGACAGGCACTAAAAGTATACAGAGAAATCCTGTCTTGAAAAAAAAAAAAAGTAGAATTATATTTAGGAAAGTAAGTTAACTAACCTTCTTAATTATTTTACCAAGTTCAAAATCGGGTCTTCTTCCTATTGAATAGTCAGCCTTCACTTCAGAATAGGTGTCATTAATTATGGCCAGGAACATGTTCTGGGGAGAAACAGATCATTTTTCAATAAAAATGTACTTAGGGGTGGGCATATAGCTCAGTGCTAGAGTGCTTGTCTAGAATATCCTGAGTTTGATTCCCAGTATCCCAACACGCACACGCACACACATGCACACGCATGCACACGCATGCACACGCATGAATATTGCGACAAATGCCTATAGTTTGGCTACTTGGGAAGCTGAGAGAGCATCACAAGCTGTCCTCCAGCAAGGCCACACCACCTAAATCTCCCCCAAATAGCACACCAGCAGGGACCAAGTGTGCAAGGCCACAACTCTGTGACTAGTCTGTGATGAAGACAAAGGATGAGCCGTTCTTACCAGCAGCACGAAGAACACAAAGAAGATGAAGGTAATGAAGTAAATGGGCCCCAAGATCCAGTTGGCCTGCTGGATCCCAGCGAAGTTGAAGTCTCCGAGGACAATCCGAAACTGTGCAAATCTTTGACGGAAAGAAAGAAAACCATTGGGAAATGTTCCATCTCTTCATTTATACGCACGACAACTTGGGGTTGCTAATGTCTCCGGCTGCATAAGGCATATGCTCTTGACTTTCTTTTTCAGTGCTGGGGACTAAAGCCAAGACCTCATGCATGCTAGGTCAAGTGCTTTACACCAAGCCACAATCCAGCTCCTTCCCTAAAGTCAGACAGCGCATGGTAGAGCTCCAAACCCAACACATGGGAGGTTGAGGCAGGAGGTTCAGGGTCGGCCTTCGTTACATTGCCAGTTTAAGGTCTCTGTAGGCTACATGGCACCCTCTCCCAAAGGGGGTGCTGTGCAGGTGGCTCAGCTGGGAAGGGGCCTGCCATGCAAGATGAGAACCTGAGCCTGGGTCCCAAGCACCTGTGTAACAGCTAAGTGTGGAGGTGAATGTCTATGATCCCAATGCTGGGGGAGGGGCAGGGGGGAGGGAGGAGCAGAAATTGGTGGACTCGCCGGCTGCCAACAAGTGAGCTCCAAATTCAGTGACAGACTTAAGTCTCAGAAAACAAAACCGTGAAGGTAGAGATGTTTTAGTAGGTCAGGGTGCTTGCCACCAAGCCTGAGAAAATAGACTCCTACATGTCCTCTGACCTCTACATGCATATCCGCCCCCCCACCCACCCAAATTGAAAAACAAAGTGGAGAGAGACCAAGGAAGCACCTGATGTCACCCTCTGGCTCCACCTGTACATCTGTCTGCACACATGTATACACGTGCCCACACAAATCATGTGCACAGCACACATGTACACCTAAGGAGAAAAAAGAGGTGCTTCGAAGGTTGGTGACATAGTTGAGGGAATGGTGAGTGTCCTGTCCCTTTGCCTGATCCCACACAGACAGTGAAGTAGCACTGAGCCACAGGGGAGAGAGAAATCCTGTCACAGGCAGGAAAGTGGACATCGTGTTAAAATAAGCCACAAACGGAAAACCAGCATGTCTTCCATCTCATGGATGGGATCCACGAATAAAAGACGACCTGAAGTGGAAGAGGGGTCACCAGCTTGAAGGGGTAGAGGTGCTGTATTAGGACTTCTGTTGCTGTGGGGGGGGGGGGGGTCCACGGACATTATATCCCTCATACAGACAGAAGTTGTTCTATCTACCCAACAGGAGATGAACTGTAAACCAGTCTGGACAAATTCTAAACACTCAGAAGGCTAAGGCAGGGGCATTGCTGTGAGCTTGAGGTCAGCCTGGGGTGTAGTGTCAGATCCTGCCTCAAAAACATAAAAAAAAAAAAAAAAAAGGATCATGTTTCTCTTTTTCTTTCTGAACCACTGTCTCGTGTTTACCAGTCTGGCTTCAGACTGCTCCATAGCTAAGCACACCTTTGATCTCCCAGTTCCCGGGTCCACTTCCCCAGTGCTGGGATTACCAGTGTGAGCCACCACACCAGGTACGTGTGATGCTGGGGACTGGACCTAGGGCTTTTTTTGTGCCAGGCGAGCACTCTTCTCAATTGTGTCCAGGAAAAGTTTGGCTGGCCTTGAACTTGTGACCCTCCTGCCTCAGTTTCCCTTTTTTTTTTTTTCCTAAATTTTTCAAGACAGGGTTTCTCTGAAACATGCTCTGTAGCCCAGGCTGGCCTTGAACTCACAGAGATCCACCTATTTCTGCCCCCCAAGTGCTGAGATTAAAGGTATGTGCCACCACTGCCTGGCTTGCCTTAGTCTCTTGAGACCTGTGAATATAGGTGTGTGCCTCACACTTGCCTTTTATAAAGCTCTTTTTATGTGTTAAAAACTTAGATTTTTTTGTCATTTTGAAACGGAGTCTTGCCAGATAGCCCATGTTGGCCTTGGCTCAAATCCTTCTGCCTGTGCCTGCTGAGTGCTGGGTTACAGGCATGCACTACAACACCTGGTGTCAGAATGCTGCTGTGAAGCACAGGTTTGGCGCATACGCAGGAGCAGTTAACAGGGACAACAGTGTTCTAGAGATGAAGCCTCTGTAGGAAGCAGGGATTCCCTCTGCTCAGAGGGAATACTGGGGTCCACTTACATTACATAGTCTCCTTTCCGGTGATGAGAACTTATTTTTCTAATGACCTACCAATGATTAAAAGACAGGTACCAGCCGGGTGTGTGTGTGTGTGTGTGTGTGTGTGTGTGTGTGTGTGTGTGTGTGTGTGTGTGGCGGCGGCGCGCGAGGCAGAGGCAGGCGGATTTCTGTGAGTTCGAGGCCAGCCTGGTCTACAAAGCGAGTTCCAGGACAGACTCCAAAGCTACAGAGAAACCCTGTCTGGAAAAACAAAAACAAAAACAAAACAGGTACCACCACCTAGTTTGATTGTCCAGAGACAGACTTCATTTTGAGTACGATGGCTGTTTAGCCTTAAGCGAACTGTAGGGCCCCGCTTTAAAGGAACTGTTTATCACACCTGTGCTAGGAGCTTACATGGAATTTTGAAAAGTGGAAAAGTCATCAACCTGTGACCCAAAAACCAGGAACCCCAGCTGGGCATATGCGGAGAATATAATAAAGAACATGATGGCGAACCCCACTATGTCCTTCATGCAGCGGGACAAGGTTGATGACAGCTGAGACATGGTCTCATTGAAGCTTATGAATTTTAATATCTGAAAGAGATAGAATACAAAAGTCATTATGTCCAAACAGAGCTGCTTAGAATCAGGAAACTTAATTTCAGAATTAAGAATTCTTCAAATAAAGGAGGCAATGGTAATCAAGAGTGTTTGAAGATGTCAGGGATCATTTAAAGGTCAGATTAATATTTTTAATTACTGTTTTTGGATTTGTATAGATGGTAGGGGGTTTGTGGGAAGAGTATACCACAAAGCACAGGTTCAAGTCAGAGGACAACTTGTGGGGATTGGTTCTCTTTCCCAGGGGTTAAACTCAGGTCACCAAGCTTGGGCAAGTACCCTCACTTGGTATGCCAAATGCTTTCAAAAATCACTTACCAAGTTGGGGATTTAGCTCAGTGGTAGAACACTTGCCTAGCAAGCACAAGGCCCTGGGTTTGAGCCTCAGCTCAAAAAAAAAAAAAAAAAAATCACTTACTGCTGGGTGGTGGTGGCACATGCCTTTAGTCCCAGCACTCGGGAGACAGAGGCAGGTGGATCTCTGTGAGTCTGAGGTCAGCCTGGTCTACAGAGTGAGTTCCAGGACAGCCAGGGCTACACAGTGAAAAGCAAAAAAAAAAAAAAAAAAAAAAAAAACAGGAGAAAAATTCGCTTACTAGTGGGGATGCTCCCCCTCCATACAAGGTAAGAGTTTTACTGATACACATATGCTATTGGATTATGTAATAAATGAGATATAAATACCTTTATCCATGCAAAAAAGATAGTAATAGCAATGATATCGTTATAGTAAATGTGCCAGTATGCGAGGAAATAGAAGTCTGGGTAACTTTCAGTGTTTTCCAGCAGCCGTCCAAGTAAGAGGAAATTCTGCATGTTACAGTATGCATAGAAAGAGACAGCCAGGAAACACAGCTAGAGAGAAACAACAAAGATTACACTGGAGGCTATCTCTGTCTCTAAATTTCTCTCAGCCTTCGAAAAAACACATGAAAAAGTCCATCAAATGCTTAATAAAGAGAGGGAAAGATAGGATATGGGCGTTCAAAATAATTTTGTGAAAAGTGCCTTATCAAGTCTTTTTTTGTATGAAACACAAGGGAGACATCTGTCAGTCAACACATGCCTGTGACTACTCAGGAGACTTGACCCACTTTGAGTCCGAGAACATACAAATGTCTCTCTCGGCAAGCCGACAGCAGTTCGCTGTGCTTTTACCCTGAGCCGCTTTTATAATTTCCTGGATCTGTCTCTGGTCCCAATCGCAGCACGTGAGGTAGCCGGCAGCTTGCTTAGCAGCCCCGTGATCAGTCTTGTGCTCTCCCTTTCCTTCCGGTGTGAGGTCACATTGTCTCCAGCTATGGAAGCCTTGGTCAGTGGTGAATCTGCCTCTCCACGACCACAGGCTGCAATTGCAAGTGAGTGAGTGAGCAAGTGACCGCAGGCTTTACTTGGAGATGAGGAAGCCCTTCAGGTGGAGGCGGTTGCCCACCCTCCCACCTTCCAAGGGTCTGGATGTAGCCTACAGGAAACTGCAGCCCAGCTTGCTGAGGAGGACAATGTAGTGGGTATTTATTCCACCCATGACTCTGGAGTACCAGCCCCTAGGGCATGGCCTCTTGGCTAGCTTAAGACTTGGGCTACCGAGTGAGTTCCAGGAAAGGCGCAAAGCTACACAGAGAAACCCTGTCTCGAAAAATCAAAAAATAAAATAAAGACTTGGGGAGCACATACACGGGCCCCTTCTCTCTTGCACTCTTGGAGGGTGTGAAGCAGCTGGCACTGGTTCTCAGCCCTCCAGGACTCTGCGACTGAATTTGCCATATCCTGTATCAGTGAGTTATTCCCCCTAAACTAATCCTTTAATAAATAGTTCCTTTCTCAGTAATCCATGGACTTTCTGCACCCCAAGGTCATAGGGGAAGGACACAACAGGACAATGCCTGTTCTCCCCACTCTCCTTTGCAGCCTGGTCTTCCAGCTGTGGTCTTGGCTGACCTTTTCTCTGCTTGGCAGGGTGCTAGCCCATGCAGAACACAGCTATCATAAAAATGGAAGGCGCTCAACTTGCACTTAAAATAGAGTCACTAGGTCTCACAAAAAGAAACACTACTTCCTGGCCATCCTCACCTGTCTACCTGTCACCCTATGGTCTGAGGGCTTCTGCGTCACCCTATCCAAAAGTCTAGTCTTTCACACTGTGGAATACTAAAACAAACAACTTGCAATGGACATAAACCTCCTTAGAATGCTGTACCTCTCTGAAGGACAACTTGGGATCCAGGTTATCTGAGGCACTGGGGATTTATAACCGCTTGAAATGTTTCCTTGGACAGAAACACTTACACAAACCTAACATTTAATGCCCTGCCCTTTGTAGACATTCCTGGGGATACTGGAAAGGTAGATGTGGTGCTTTTTTCTTTTTGGTATGTGATGTGTGCATATGTGTGTGCAGATGCATACACCTGTGTGTGCAAGCAGAGACCACGGAGGCTGTCGGGTGTTGCGCTCCATCTCTCTCTTCCTTATTCCTCTGAAGTAGGTCTTCCCTGGATCTGGAGCCCACAGCAGGGCTCAGCAAGCCTCCTGCTTCTGCCCCACACAGTGCTCGGGTTCACGTGCATGGCCACTCCCAGCCTCTTTATGTGGGTGCTGCGGACTCGGACTGGAGTCTTCATGTTTAAACAGTGCACACTCTCACCCACCGAACCATCTTCCTGGGCCATTTTCTTGTTTTAATTTTAGATCAGGTCTCAGTAGGTTGCCCAGGCTGCCCCTGAACTTCTGCAGCCTGCTACCTCGGGCTCCCATGAAGCTGGGGCTATAAGCACTCCGTGCTAAGCCTCATACGAGTGCATGTTGGGAGTGTGGATATCAAGACCTCTGATGTGCATTCAATCTCAACACCGGCACACGCTTTAAATTCCAGCACCCAAGAGGCAGAAGCATGGCAGATCTCTGTGAATTCAAGGCCAGCCTTAGTCTACATAGCATGTTCAGGGACAGCCAGGGCTACAACAACCCTGGAGAGAGAAGGAAAGGAGGAGAGAAGTGGAGGAGAGGCGGGGGGGGAGGGAAGGAGGAAACAGTTGCTTATGGAGTCCTGTAGGCTTCTGCTGACCCTCTCTAGGACTAAATCAAAGAAAACAGATTTCTCTTTTTTAGGGTCATAGGATTAGACTGCCCTATGACAGGTCATCTTATATTTGATACTTGTAGCTATTGAAGTAAGTCTTGGATGAATAGAAAATCCTGTGTTCTCTCTGTCTCCAGCTGGCAGGAGCAGATGCGATTCCCGTATATCATACTGTGGCTATATACTCACCACCAAAATCAGCAGTTCTAGCCAGTTCCAAATACTTTTGAAATAGGCAGACTTAAACTCATTGAGCTTTCTCAGTTCTTGTGTTATGAAGACAAAAAGAAAAATACAAAATACGATTTCACAGGAGGCAATGAAGTAATCGTAGTGGGTAACGTATCTCAGGAGCTTCACCGAGTAGAGCTGCCATGAGGTAAGGAGCCCGCCTGTCGCAGGGAACTCCGCCACCAGCCTAGAGGATGAAGTTTGTGAGAACGTTTTAAGTGTTTATGTGTTAGTGTCTGAGTTGCTGTAAAATTTCTAAATCAATAACGATGTATACCTCAATGCTAATCACAGATTTTGTACAAAATGTGTTTTCCTGGACTCTAGAGAGATGGCTCATTGGTTAGGAGCACTTCCTGCTCTTCTGGAGGACCCCAGTTCACTTCCACATGTGGGCTTATAACTGGCTGTAACTCCAGGAGCTCAGAGAGACCTGCCACTGTTTCTGGAGGGCTGGGGTTAAAGGCGTTTGCCACTATGCCCAGCTTGATCATCTTTTTTTTGTTGTTGTTTTGTTTTGTTTTTTGAGACAGGGTTTCTCTGTGTAGCTTTGTGCCTTTCCTGGAACTCACTTGGTAGCCCAGGCTGGCCTTGAACTCACAGAGATCCACCTGGCTCTGCCTCCCAAGTGCTGGGATTAAAGGCGTGTGCCACCACCACCTGGCAATCATCATTTCTTAAACCAAATTCAGGAGTCACAGCACACACATATACAATGACAGTACAATGTTTCCAAATGACCAATGACCAAAACTGAATTCAAACCAAATGTGCCATGAATCAGATGTTTCTGGCTGTGCCAACCAGCGCTGCACGACTATACTGCAGCCTATGCTGAACACAGAGCATTAACAGGGCACTGAACATTGCTTCACACCACACAGTGTAGCTGAAGTTTTCTCCATTCTAGCCTGGCCCATGATCAGGACAAATCTCTCTCACCTGCAAGTACCGCAGCTGCTCAGACCCAACGAGTAAACACAGAGACTTATATTGCTTACAAACTATATGGCCATGGCAGGCTTCTTGTTATCTAGTTCTTCTATCTTAAATTAATCCATTTCTATAAATCTATACCTTGCCACATGGCTTGTGGCTTACCAGTATCTTACATGTTGGTACTCATGGCAGCAGCTGGCAGTGTCTCCCTGCCTCAGCCTTCTACTTCCCAGAATTCTCTTCTCTGCTTGTCCCGCCTATACTTCCTGCCTGGCTACTGGCCAATCAACATTTTATTTATATAGAGGGATATTCACAGCAACACAGCACCAATACAGACTGCCTCAAACACCTGGGTCAGATTCCTGACCACTGTGTGAATTAGTGTTTTTACTGTATACACAGTCTTCTGCTCCAAGAGAAACGTAACCATCAGATTACGGGAAATAAAGACTGAGTATTTTCCTACCCCTACTCCTGCACATGGAAATATCTAAGCAAAATATCTCTGATTTTATATATATATATATATATCTGTGTTAGAACATTTGATTTTAAAAACTGCTGTTTGTAGCCAGGTGTGGTAATGCACACTTTTAATCTGAGCACCTGGAAGGCAGAGAGAGGCAGGAGGGTATCTAGGAGTTCAGGGCCAGCCTGGTCTACAGAGTGAGGCCCTGCAAGATGTGAAGGTGTGTCTCTGTGTGTCCGAGGGAGTGTATGTGTCTGTGTGTCTGAGTGTGTTTATGTGTCTGTGTGTCCGAGTGAGTGTATGTGTCTGTGTGTGTCTGAGTGAGTGTATGTGTCTGTGTGTGTCTGAGTGTCTGAGTGTGTGTGTGTGTGTGCAAGCACATGTGTATTCGCTCGTGTGCAAAGGTCAGAGATCAGAACTGAGTGTCTTCCTCTGTCACTCTCCACCTTGTTTTTTTGAGACAGGATCTCTCAATGAACCTGGAGTTTACTAATCTGGCTGACCAGTGAGCTCCTAGAATTTATTTGACTCCTTCTCCCAGCACAGGGGTTTGCTCGGCACTGAATTCGGCTTCTACATGGGTGTTGGAGACCCACCCAGGTCCTCATGCTTGCACAGTGTCCTGGTTTTCTGGGGGGAGAGGGAGCTCTTTGTTGTTTTAACAACTTGACACAAGCTAGAGTTCACCAAGAAGAGGGAACCACAAGAGAGATAAGGTCTCCCTAATGGTGCCCTATGGGGCGGCCCAGCCCATTGTGAGTGGGGCCGTTTCTGGGCTGGTGGTCCTGAGTGCTATAAGAAAGCAGGCTGAGCTGGGTGTTGGTGGCACATGCCTTTAATCCCAGCCAGGCGGATCTCTGTGAGTTCGAGGCCAGCCTGGTCTACAGAGCGAGATCCAGGACAAGCACCAAAACTACACAGAGAAAACCTGTCTCAAAAAGCCAAAAAAGAAAAAAAAAAAAAAAAAAAGAAAGAAAGAAAAAAAAAGAAAGCAAGCAGGCTGAGCAAGCCAGCAAGCAGCACCCCAGCACCCCTCCTGACCTCTCTATCAGCTCCTGCCTCAGTGATGGACCATGATGATGAAGTGCAAGCCAAATTAACCCTTTCCTCCCCAGGATTTTTTCCCATAGTGTTTTTTCGCAGCCATAGAAACCCTAACTAAGACTTATGACAAGCATTTTACCGACTGACTTACCTCCCCTGCCCATAAACCAAGAGATTTTAACAACTTGATTTTATGAACAAATTATGACGGCAGATCTGTACAATTCCAGGAGGACAGAGAGGGCAAGAGACACCATATGGAACTGAAGTGTCTGTGGCAAAGATGACTCCATAGGTCAAAGCGCTCGTCGTGCAAGCTTGATGACCTGAGTTTGATTCCTGGAACTCCTCCACTGTGGGAGGAGAAAACGGACTCCCCACAGCTGTCCCGATCGCCACACCTGGCACTCTGATGCACACCTGAGCATGAGTGCACGCGCGCTCGCACGCACACACACAGATTAAACCTAGCACACTGTGTGTGACCCATGTTCCTAAATATATCTTGAAATCACAGAACAATCAGGATGCCGCTGCTTTATTTTCTGCTGCACCACTGGCAGAAGAACATTATATTTATCCTAAAGCTATGACTCTAATCTCAGCACAGGTTTGCAGAAACTGCAAACTCCAGTGACGGCTTTGGAGCCTTTTAAAATTCAGTTTGCCAAGAGGAAACTTCTGAGCCACTCACCTGATGACGCAAAACAGGTTGACGTTAGCATTGTATAAGGAAAAATCAATGAAAACCACCCTGGTGCCTCTTGTGATCCAGCTGTTGACTCGAAGGTCAGCGAGTTTGGTTCTGGCTTCAGATTTTGATTTTGATAATGTGAATATGTACCCTCCATCTCGGTACACACCGACAAATCCCCAGTGCCATGGGGCGTTGGCAGGAGAAGGCGAGTACTTCCATCTGTGAGACAGCAAAGGAACACTGGCCTGAGAAACCGAGGTGGAAAGCATTCCAAGAATTTAAGCTAACCTTTGATTTAAGAAGTAGCTTCAAAACAGCTGAAACAGAAAGTTCAAAGTGGCCAAGACAATTAAGTTAGCACCAAGGACCCAGCGTGTTTTAGTGCTTATCATGGGCAACAAATACATCCAACGGTTTTGCGGTACATTTGTGGTACATCTGTGTCTGCATTCACACACACACACATACACACACACACACACACACACACACACACACACACACACTATTTTAGGGAGGGGTTGGTTTTTTGAGACAGGGTTTCTCTGTATAGCCCTGGGTGCTCTGGGAATTCCTTTTGTGGACCAGGCTGGCCTTGAATTTACAGAGACTTACCTGCCTCTGCTTCCCGTGTGCTGGGATTAAAGGTATGCACACCACTGCCTGGCTAAATTTTTTTTTCAAAAAATGTTTATAATTAAACCTTCTGGCTCTTAACTTATAAGAAAACCAAAAGAACACCTCGACTCCCCATTTTCAGTCTCCCCCAAACATATCTGAAAGATGTGTGACTATATTTATGAATTTATTACATTTATAAAAATTATATAAGCCCTCATGAATGCCCCAAACTCAGCCAGCCTGGGCTATATACATGGCAATATCCTGTCTCTGAGTGAGAGAAAACAAACCCCCAAAGTCATACAGAAAGTAACTCAACACACACAGAGCAATTAATCCTGAGATTGGAGGAGGCTACGGAAGAAGGGCAGCCAAACTTCCTAATGAAAATGTAGACTAACGGTGAAAGGCAGGCAGGTATAACAAAGACTGAGAGGCTCAGAGGAAGCGAGGATAGCAGGAACAGGAGCAGGGCTACCGTGACAGATGACCTGCCCCGAGCAAAGACACACGCTTGTAAAATGTCAGCACCAGGAGGATGCTCCTTAGAAACAGTAAATTCTTACCAAAGGAGGTAAAAGCAAAGAAGAGCTGTTTCTAGAGCGTATGGTGAGTAGGAAAGGAGATTATAAACATTTGAATAACTGTAATAGATACTAAATGCAGGAAGGTTGGCCCTATCCCCTGGCCATGATTTTCCCTGGGCGCCTGACACACAAGTGTACACAGTAGTGACACCGGAAACATCTTTGTCCAGAGGAGGTGGTGCCAGGGGCTTTGGGCTTTCACATTTCAGTATGAGGTGGTGAGCCCACATCGACCCCCCATAATTACCACGAACTCTAACCGCAAGCCCCCAACAACCTGCTGTAAGCTGTTTGGCACCTTAGCAAAGCCACAGACAGGAACTAGGAGAACATAACCGCCTCCTTCTAGCACTGGAACCACAGACATCACGTATGCTGGGCGCAGTGAGGAGGGAGGAGAGTGGCGGAGAATCGCTCGGCACCTGCGTAAAAGCCAGCTGCTGGGGCATGAATCTGTAATCCCAGAGCTCAGGGGGTGGACACCACTGGATCCCTGGAGCTCTTCAGCTGAGCCGCCTAACAGAATCAATGAGCTCCAGTTTCAGTGAGGGACCGGGTCTCAAAAATGAAAGATGGAGAGTGATTTAGAAAGACATCTCTTTCTTAAAAACATCTATAAGAAGATTGATTTATTTATTATGCATGCATGTATGCCTGCAGGCCAGAAGGGGACACCAGATCTCATTACAGATGGTTGTGAGCCACCATGTATGTGGCTGCTGGGACTTGAACTCAGGACCTCTGCAGTACTCTTAAGCACTGAGCCGTCTTTCCAGCCCTAGAAAGACACCTCTTGTTGATATCTGGCCTCCTTATCGACACAGACAGACAGACACACACACACATGCAGCCAAACTGATGTTTTACTCTGCATCCAGTATGACTATACCTTTCCTATACCACATCAACCCTCCCACCCCATCAAACAGGGATATCACGCAAAGTAGGTAGATACTCTTGTATTCTAAGGGCTGTTACTGCCAAGGCTTCTTTCCATGCTGTTCGCAGACAGAACCGCTGCAGCCAGCAGCTCCCAGCTCCCGCTACTCAGAAGACGGACACACTGAGATAACTCTGTAAAGAGACAAACGAGGGAGGGTACCTGCTGGAAAGGGTCACCAGATTCATGTTGCTTACTCTGTGTCACGTTGGAGGCCAAAATCGGAGACGTCCTCATTGTCAGCGGTGTATTTGCTATAACAGTCGCTCATCAGCGACTGGAACACCGAGACCTTGCAGGTGTTGTTGCGGACTCTCAGCTGCCGCACTCTGGGGACTCCGAGAAGAACGTTCTCGTAGTAGATGCGGCTGCTGTTCTTCAAATTGTACAGCTGCTGGTTGTTGTACCATGAGTCCCAGTACAAGCCTTCCAGCAGGGGTCCTTCCATGAACTTCACCAACAGAGGCAAGGGTCGTGGGAAGAAACAAAAGCACCTTCATGGCAACAGGATCTCTAGTCCCATGTGTGATTCTGAGTGTAAGTATGGACGGAGACACCACTTACGGCAATGACCAAGGCCACTGGCGAAGGCCACAGTGACGGCTACTCCTCACTCTGTCCCTGTTCCGTTCCAAGTGATCCTAAGCCCAGGGTGGCTTTCCCCGTTTCCTGTTGTCGGCTGCTGGCCACACAGACAATTAAAAGGGAAAGCATGATGTTTATGTCCTTTCCTACTAGGCCAAGGACTTAGGATCACCTATCTCACATTTGTCCTTTCTTACTAGGTTTTTCTCATCACCGTGACAGAATACTGACCTAAACACCCAAAGAGAGGGAAGACTTGTCTCTGTTAAGTTTCAGTCGCCTTAGCAGGAAGGGTGTGACAGAACAGGGCAGCTCAGATCATGGCGGCCGAGAAGCAGAGTGAAATGCCCAAGCTCTAGCTTACTCTCCTCTTACCCATCCCGCCAGAGTCTGTGGATGGTGCTGCCCAAATCTGCCGAGTAGTTAACCCTCTCAGAAAAAACACCATCCCAGGCACACCTAAGGGTCTGCTCTGCCACGTCCCTAAGTTAACCACCATATCCGCCCACACTCAGAAGATGACTCTCTCTCATAAATTCCAGCTCCGTGATGTGACCTCTGTCCACTCATCTACTCCGTCTTCTCCACGCTGCAAATTCAGCTCCACGTGACTTCACAGCACGTGGTCCCCGTTCTTAGGATCCCCTTTCTTTATTGACCCCTTAAAATGCATCCACAGTGCCATGAGTGTGGGAGAGTCGTCCCACACCGCCTCATCCTTTACATCCCAATGTTTGACACGGAGACCGGAAGCTGCTCCTCCTTGGTTTCTCTTCTTGCCAACGACTCGTGCCCCGTGTCACAGAAAACCGCCTATCCCAGAGCGGGAGGAACCACTCTCCCGTGTGATTAAACACATTGCTTTTTAAAAAATTATATATAGCCTATTACTGTAATACACAGCAGAGGGCTATATACATAAATTATGAATAGTATCCTTTCTGGACAATTAAGAATTTGTAAGACTCATGCATATGGACTTTATATACAGTCACAGGCTGACTTTAGTGCTCACACAACAATTCTGTGTTTTCTAAGGAAAATGGGAATATCTGAGAAAGAATCAAAAGTTTGAAGTAATACAAGAATAGTATCACATTGTGAACATAAAGATTAACAATAAACACCACTGGTTGATTTTCTAATAAAGAATAATACTCATTTTTATTAATTCCTTTAACAAATATTCCCTGAGCATTTTCTACATGAGGCAAGGGCTTATAGACTATCTGTGAATTTGTCTTGTTTGTTTGTTTTTTGTTTTCTAGAGTTGGGGCCCAAACCCAGCAGCGCCTTTCACTTACTAGGCAAGCGCTGTACCCCTGAGCTAGCCTCCAACCCCTGGCTTATGGGCTATCTAATGCTACTTCATCAGGTCACACATCTTACCTTCCAAAAATCAGTGATGCTTCGAATGGACCTAAAGCTGCTTCTTTCATCACCTGGAAGGGATGTGTCCACAAACAGAGATGACATCACTTTGTTTAAGTAGTACATGTGTGGGTTGACCATCCCAAAGGTCACTGCAGAGAGAATGCCGTGTTCAAGTCTGTCATTTAAAATCCCACTTCAGCAGCATACAAAAATATTAATTTCCCCAGCTTTAAAAAAATTCAGCATTGTCTAAGTATAATTTTATACTTATTTATCTTGTGTGTCATGGTACAAATGTGGAGGACAATTTGTGGGAGCTGGTTCTCTCATTATGTGGGTTCCAGGAATCCAACTCAGGTCACCATGTGTGGCTGCCAAATGCTGTTATCCACTGAGCCATCTCACCAGCCCTGTTCTAGCTAATTATTAAAGCCAGAAATACAAAGCAGGTAGATGTTTCCTTCAACCCTCCTACTACAGATAGACATGGGTCCTTTAGGTTTTATGCATATATATTTAATATTCTGTCTTTAAAAAACAAAGTCAAATTAGCCTGGTGAGATGGTTCAACACTCAACAGTCCTTTCCATGAAAAGTTCCACACAGTTGTTCTCTGACCACACATGTATGAGCCCCCTCATCCATACACACATACACAAATATTTTTTAATGAGGTCACATTATATCCATGACTCCACTGTTGGTTTTTTTTTTTATTCTCTACATTAAAAATAGGCAATACCTTTTAGCTTACTGGCTATGGGTGGGTTAAGACTTCTGTTGGTCGTTTCTGTGTTGAACACACAGATTGCAAGCCCAGCGCCACTTAGAGATCTTTGGCAACAGTTAACTCTGCATCTCTCATACAATTGAGCCTGTATGATGAGTATTCAGAAATGGGTAATGCCTGGGGGGCACTCATCAACCTAAGACAGAATGCATGTGTGGCCTGGACAGGTGTCTCCATGACAGGTAAGGTGACCTGCTGACATCCCACGCAACCTAAGTCAGAAGCTCATTTTTTAGTCAAATGGGGGGACCTGTAGGGCTCTGGCCCCCGTTTTGGGTAACTGTTGCTTGCTAACCTTGACCTTGATATCCTCCCTATGCTAATTCCCTGAGAGGTTCCTCCTGAATGCTTAAGGGAAGTACCTTGTCTGTGTATCCTGCATATTGGGTGTTAACAGCTTAGATGCAAGATTGTAAAACATCAGAAGCGAACTTCTGCCCTCCAGGGTTCTCCCATTGTGCTGTAAGCCTGTATTTAAGACCTCCTCCCTCCTTCAATAAACGGCATTCAGCATTTAAAAAAAAATATATAAATTGGACCAAGTAAACAGCTGGAAAAAAAAAAAAAGAATAGGCAATACCATATAGTGAATGGTTAAGCCAAAGAAGGGTTATAGATCTCACAGTAAGGAAGCTATCTTTTACTACATAGTTATGTCATAATTATGGATCATTTGGAAAGAGAGAGAGAGAGAGAGAGAGAGAGAGAGAGAGAGAGAGCGCGAGCGCTCGAGTGCTCGTGCTCGTGCTCCTGCATGTGGAGGCCAGAGCTCAACATCAAGAGGCATTTCCTAGGAGCCAA
Organism: Onychomys torridus; assembly: GCF_903995425.1. Lineage (NCBI taxonomy): Eukaryota > Metazoa > Chordata > Mammalia > Rodentia > Cricetidae > Onychomys > Onychomys torridus. The sequence goes on along the minus strand of NC_050455.1, from coordinate 23,899,802 downwards.
CTCACCTTGGTTGTATTTTTGAAACAGGACCTTTCATTAGTAGGCTAGGCTGGCTAGACAGCAAGCCCCAGGGGCCTGTTTCTATCTCCCCAACCCTGGGGGTGCACTTCCCACCACGCTCTGGATTCTGAGGACCAAACTTAGGTTCTCACGATTGTGTGGCAAGCACATAGAGTTATCTTTTTTTGTTTGTTTGTTTTTGTTTTTCAAGACAGGGTTTCTCTGTGTAGCTTTGCGCCTTTCCTGGAACTCATTTGGTAGCCCAAGCTGGCCTCGAACTCACAGAGATCCACCTGGCTCTGCCTCCCCAGTGCTGGGATTAAAGGCATGCGCCACCACCGCCCGGCTTAGAGTTATCTTTCTAGCCCAACATGTGGAACATTTAAACCCATGCTTTGGAACATCGTAAATGTGCTTAAACGTTTTTAATTAGTATTTCTTTCTCCCCTTTTATAAACCATTTTTCTTTTATTGCCAGAACTCCCCAGTTAAAAGAAAACAACATGTGGGTCAAGCAAGATGGTTCAAAGGGAAAATATTCAGAACCCAAGAGGCGCGCGATGAAGGTGGGCACCAGCTCCACAAGCTGTCCTCTGACCTCCACTAGTGCCGTGGCGCATGCTCCAACAAGCAAATGTGTCCGCCATTCTTTAACAGTTGCATTTATTTCACTGCGTGCTCTACAGTGGTTAATGAATCCCCTTAGTGTAGATTTATGTTGTTTGCTTTATCATAAGTGTTCAAAAATCTCTGAATGGTAGGATTATAGATCATCTTTTAGCTCATATGTTCTGCTTTCTAAATGCTTGGTAATAAGCATGTGTTTGCGTTATCTTTATAATGAAGCCTTTATTAACCAGTCTAAGGTACTGTTGATAGAGATTACATGTCCACAAGGTTGGGTTTGCCCGGCGGACTGCCTAACTATTTCTGGTTCAGAATAGCCATCTCCGGGTCAGACATCTTTCGGGACCGGGACTCTGTGGCCTTACGTGGTTGCGTAAGGAGTCCCTGTACGCATGCGCGGCCCAACCTTTAAAAGGCCGGTGCCATCTTGCATGAGTCTCTCAGTCTCTCTCTCCTTATCTCCTCACCCACGTGTGTTTCACGCAGGCCTGTCACCTCTATCCTCTTTAATAAAACTCTTCTGTGGTCTTGTTGTGTTCGGGATGTGTTCCTAGCGCCACTTAAATACTAACAACTGTATCAAGTTAGCCACAGTTGTCTCTAATCTCAAACACCTACCCCTACAATATCAATTAACTGTGTGATTGGTATACAGGCTACACATTTGGAGATGAGAAAGATCCTGTAACATTAGCTTCTAGCTACATACATTGCTCAGTTTACATACAAAATGTTACCAAGCTTTTCACATACTAAGTGGATGCCATGGACCCACGGTGGCGGGGGTGTAGAGTAGATTGAGAGGTTCTCTCTGCCCACCTTAAAAATTGGCATTTACTCGTCACAGATGTACTTTACTATTAATTATGCAGCAGTTTAGTGAAAAGGATGAGAATTATGATCATCCCCAAACTTTATGTTGGTTCCTATTTGTACTTTATATTTGTGGAACCAAACCAATACATCTCCATGGCTCTGAACCAAGTTAAATTCAATTGTCAACCCAGGGGGCTATGTTTAAATAGAGTCTCCGAATTAAAAAAGAAATCACATTCAGTGTTGACTATGGAAACTTCCCATTACACCCGTGGCTTAGTTTTGCCCCTTAAAAGCTGGAAATTTTGTCCACATAGGATGATAATCTCTAAAATTTGTCTGTTTTCTGAGTTTTTATTTTTCACTTCCACAGTTTAACTACTAGTTCAACCAGCACCTTATATCTACATCTGTATACTTACATATACATAGCGTTATTAGAAAAACAAAGTAGAGTAACAACTCCTCAAGTGTGGTGTTAACTTCGGCTTCCCTTCTGTAATGCAGGTCATGTTTGGAAGTCCCTGGGAGATGTGAAACAGAAACTGTCTTTACATTACTGGGTAACTACAACGCACATCAGTAACCAAGACGGGAAAAACGCAACGATTTTCAGTGGCTTCTGGCTCCTTCTTACTTCTCCCTTGAGACAGGGGCAACTGCTAAATTCTGCAACGGAGCGGGCGGGCAGTCACTCTAGGGCTGTCCGCGGATAGGTTTGTACAGCGTTTCCCCCGCGCTCCTGTTGAGACACAAACACCTCCTTCTGTCCCTAATGCTTTCTCCGCCTCACTGCAGCTTTTGGGGAAGGCAAGGGCCGGCTGCGAAGACGGGGCTCCAGCTGCACCCCCGAGGTGACAGCAAAGGACTTCACTCTTCCCTGTGACAGCGCTGGAGAGGGGATGTGGGGCACAGTTCCCGGGTACCAGGAGTACCCACCCATGGGCCCTGGTTCCCCCCCTCTCTAGGCGCACCCACCCTCACCTCCTCGGTACCACCAAGTCGAATCGGCCATCGTGGACAGGACCCCTCGGTCCGTTCCACTCCCCCGGTTCCAGCCTAACCCCTCGCCCTGCGCCTGCGCACGGCGGCGCGCTAACTCCGTGCACAGGCTGGGCGGAAGCTAGCACGCTTGTGCGACACGTCGCTTCACCTTCCAGGAGTTGAGTCGTGGCTGTTATCTCCTGCCGGAGGTTTATTTATAGCTCACTTTTCTGCAAGCAAAAAGAAAATTTAAGTCTCACCACCCACATCATTAACTAAATGTCTAAAGTGGTGAGCCCACCCTTCTGTCTTATGGATTTAATAGAAATAACTAAATTAACAGTATCACAAAAACAAACGCTGATGGGCATGGTGGCCCAATTCTGTCATACAAGCCTTTAAGAGGCAAAGACCATATAGAGGGTCTGGACTTAAAGGCCAGCGTTGGCCTATCTATATATGGAGACCCAGCCTCAAAGAACCTGCTGAGTTCTAGCTACAAATCCTCAGTGTTCTCACAATTTACTTAAATACCTCCACATGGGGATTCAAACGCTGGTCCTTATCTAGATGTGCAGCTGTGGTTTTGTTCGTACATGATATGACCTGGCGTGTTATAAACTAAAACTTCAATAGCATGCAATGAGATAAAAAGCAATCAGGAGGTAAGGGGCATGAGTAGGCAAAACGTTAGAAGTTTGTACTATGTATCTGCATTATTTATCATGAAAATGGAGAAATTTAAAGTATTCATCATGTATTAGTGGTCTCTAGAGGAACCCAACTGCTAGAATGAATCTATATATAAAAAGGGATTTATTTATCTGTGACCTTACAGACTGTGGTCCAGCTAGTCCAACAATGGCTGTCTGCCAATGGAAATTCCAAGAATCAGCAGTTGTTCAGTCCAAAAGGCTGTATGTCCCATCTGCTCCTCAGTATATGTCAGAGCGTCAGAATCCCAAAGATGTAGGCTCTAACGCCAGTGAAGCAAGGGCAAGAGCAAGCAGGCAAAGAGCAACTTCTCCTTTGTATAGGCAGCTGCAAGAAGGTGTGGCCCAGATTTAAGGTGGGTCTTTGGACCCCAGATGATCCAATTAACTAAAAATCCTTCACAGGTGTGCCTAGCGACTTGGGTTTTTAGTTAATTCTATCTATAGTCAAGGAGACAGCCAAGAATAACATCACACATCATTAACACCTTTTCTGTGTTGTGTAAGGGCATGCAGGAGAGTTCACCCAAGGCCTCCCATGCTCTGTCATTGAGAGGTCACTTTTGTTTTATGCTATGGTTGTATGACTGTACCATGGAATTTAATTGTCTTCTTAAAGGCTTGTTAGCTGGCTCTAGTCTTTCGGCATTATGAGTAGTATTGTTAGGAGTCTCTTGTGGGTGTTTTTTGTACGCTTTCTTCAGTCCTAGGTATCATCAATTCCGTTATTTGTTTTTCTCGTATCCACCCCAAATAGTATTTCATAGGTTTAATCAGAGGTTTTCCTTATTACAATCGAGACAGGACATTTCCCCCACAAAAAGACAGAGGGAACTAGAGGGGTGTGGGAGGGGAAGGAACCCCTCGGGCCAGATCTAGTGTGCCCTTCTTGCTGAATGAGAATCAATACATGCCAACACAGTTAAAAAAGTCAACGTTGCCAGCAGAGATCATGTATGTTTTTCTAAAGACATCTCAAGTAACAATATTAAAAAAACAAACAAACAAACAAACAAAAAACAGTGGATAAGCCAGGTGTGGTGATTCACTTTTGTAATCCAGCACTTGGAAAGGGGAGGCAGGAAGGTCAGTAGTTCGAAATTGTTCTTAGGTGTGTAGCACATTCAAAGGCAGCCAGAGCTTCATGAGACCTCGTAGTCTCAAAAAAAAAAAAAAAAAAAAGGAAAGAAAGACCAAGTGTGGCATTTAATCTCCATTGTTAACTTGATACATTTGGGAAGCAAGATCATTTGAGGAATTGACTCCACCAAATTGGCCTGTGGGCATGTCTATGGGGCATTTTCTTGATTGCTAATTGATGGAGAACAGCCCACCCACTGTGGGCAGTGTCAGCTCGGGGCAGGTGGTCCTAGGTTGTATGAGGAAGCAAGCTGAACTGAAGCAGGGAGCAAGCCGGTAAGCAGCACTCCTCTGTGGTCTCTGCTTCAGTGTCTGCTGCCAAGTTCCTGCCTTGATTTCCCCAGATGACGGACTGTGACCTGGGATTTGTAAGATGAAATAAACCCCCTCCTTTCTAACTTGTTTTGCGTCACTGACTTATCACAACAACAGAAACCAAATCAAGACATCCAGAGCTTGCTGCACAAGTATCAGGACCTGAGTTTGCTCCTCAGAACCCAGGCGAAACTCTGGGGAGGTGGCACACACTCCTAAGCCCAGCGCTGAGAAAGCAAGTTCCTGGGCTCACTGGCCAGTCAGCCTAGCCTGCTCAGTGAGCTTCAGACCAACGAGAAGCCCTGTCTTAGCAAACAAGATAGATGGTTCCTGGGGTGTTGAACCTCCACGTGCACTGGCACGCACATTTCATGCTCTCTTGCATGCACATATATGCACCCAAAAAGAGTACATATACACACATTAACACAACAGCAAATGAACTCTGCTGACTTAAGACCCGATGATTGTGACCTGTATCAGCACCCATCCATAAACCTGTCTTTCAGAATGGTCAAACATACTGCCTGAATATTCTGCTTAATTTGTCCTTAAAATTGTCTACTTTTAGAAATCGTAGTTAAATCAACTCAAAGGGATTGAGAATGGTGTGTAGACATCGGTGAGGTAGCACATGCTTGTATGTCTGGGCACTTGGGAGGCTGAGGCAGGAGGATTTTTTTTTAATAAACTCTTTATTGACAGATAATTCACATAGTATGCAATTTTCCTGTTTGAACAATTTGATAGACTTTAGTCCAGCATCCTCATAGGCCCCTGACACCATCACCACTGCCAGGAGGATTTTGAGTTTGAGACTGCTCTACACTACACTTTGAGACCATGGTGAGGAGGAGGAGGAGGAGGAGGAGGAGGAGGAGGAGGAGGAGGGAGGGGAGAAAGAAAGAGAAATTCTATAACTTTGGGAGCATTCAACAGCCACTGACATATCTTTGGTGGATGCAAATCTCAACCATGTTACAAATACTTCCTGGAGAGGCTTCCTCCTTCCTCAGAGTTCATTAAAGACTCACAGTCCCTGACCTCTCCCTCAAAACTATTTGGCCAAGGTGATAGATGTGTAAGACAGGCCAGGACCTCTGGAAAGTCTGTGACAACTCGATACTTCACATCCTGTGGCCAGCCACTGAACATATGGCAAAAGATACAAAATATAATTCCCTCAGAGAGAAACATCTGTCTTGTCTAAGTCATGATATTTTGGGGGGGGGGCGGGGTTTCAAGACAGGGTTTCTCTAAGTTGTTTTGGTGCCTGTTCTGGATCTTGCTTTGTAGACCAGGCTGGCCTCGAACTCACAGAGATCTGCTTGGCTCTGCCTCCCGAGTGCTGCTGAAATTAAAGGCATAAGGCGTGAGCTGCTGCTGCCGCCGCCACCCGGCATCATGATATTTTTTGCTTGTTTATGGAGTCAGTAATCCGATCCAGCAGAAATGGTTTTCTCTTCATGTAGAGACAGAGGCTGTCCTCAGCCAAGACTTAAAGTTACTTGTCTGATGTGGAAAACAGAATATTTTAACAAGCCCCTAAACTAATGTAGATGGAACAAATGTTAGAAGGTAAACAGCTCTGTGGGATGTTACAGAAATTCACCTTATTTGATTAGACCGGAGGTTCCACACAGTGAGGATGTAGAGCTGGAGGACAGCCTGGGCTGCATAGGGAGACCCTGATCCAAAAAAAGGAGACAGGATATATATATATATATATGGATTTTGAGGTGGCTTAAACTTTTTCCTCTACAGCAAGTTCTCTGCTACAATCTAAGTGTAATGAGCATCCATTATTTCCTCTCTCTCCTTTTTTTTTGAGCTGAGGATCGAACCCAGGGCCTTGCGCTTGCTAGGCAAGCGCTCTACCACTGAGCTAAATCCCCAGCCCTCTCTCTCTCTTCTTGTCAGTATTCGTTTTCCTTGGTTAACATGGAGCAATTTATCCTTCAGCAGCCCCTCCACCACGCTTGTTCGTGTGTTGGTGGTGGACTTGCCCCCCCTCCCCCCACATCCAGCGTCTCCATCCTAATCCCCAAGATCAGGTAGACCACAAAGCCAGGCTGCAATGTTAGATTGTTTTCTTTTCAGTAGGCTTGTTCAAGAGCTAGGAACACGGGCCTGGGGATTCTGGTGCCTTTTCTGCTAACAGTCAAAACAGCTTTACAGAAGTATGAAGCCCAGCACAGTAAGCAAGAGAAAAGAGAAACCAATCTCGGGTTTTGTTGTTTGTTTTGTTTTGTTTTCCTGAGACAGAGTTTCTCTGTGTTAACAGCCCTGGCTATACTGGAACTCTCTCTGTAGACCAGCATAGCTTCGAACTTACACAGACCCTCCTGCCTCAGCACCCCAAGTGCTGGGATCAAAGGCGTGCACCACCACTGCCTGGCCTGATTTCGTTTCTTTTGCATGTGTGTGCGCGTGTGTGCATGAGGAGGTCAGACTACAATCCTGGGTGTCATCCTCCAGAATGGAATCCACCTTCTTTGAGACAGAGCCTCTCATGGCTGGAGCTCACCAATTAAACTAGTCTGGCTTGGCAGCAAACCCCGGGATTGTCCTGTCTCAGCCTCCCTAGCTCAGGGGTTATTGTGCACCCCACATCTGCTGTTCTTAAATGGGCTCTGGGGATTAAACTGAGGCCCCCATGTTTGCAAGGCAAGCGCATTACTGAGTGAGCTGTCTCCTCCAGCATAAGAAACCAATTGCTGATCATATTGTTTGATCTCTGGAATTTAACTGATGTCTGTGTTCAGTTGGATCCTCCAGCTTGCTCCTGCACAGTCTCAGAAGCTCGCTCTCTCTCTCTCTCTCTCTCTCTCTCTCCCCCCAAACCCCACATTCTCAGAGAATCTCCAACAAAGAAAAGGCACCTAAAAGCCCAGTTCTGCATTCTTGGCGGCTGTGATATCCTCAGCTGCTTTGGGGACACCCCCTCCTTGGCCCCCACACTCTCTCCTGACTCCATCTTCTTCTTTCCTGCCTCATAGGCCCCTGCAACCCTCCTCCCTGTCCCTTCCTCCTCTGACACCCCCTCCCACTCCTGCCCAGAGGCTGTGGAGGCCCCGACCTAGTCTCCTAGACCAACCCCTCACAGACCACCAACTCACCCTCTTTGTTGATGGAAGTTCTCTTGTAGACAGATCAGGAAACCGTTAGGTGGTGTATGCAGTGGCCACTTCCTCTAAAATGGCTGATGCAACCCACCTGCTGGTGGAGACTTCTTCACAAAGACCTGTGGAGGCCCAAATTACTCAGGGTCAGAGAATCTGAGCTTGCTTTACCCAGCAGGGCTGCATAATGGGTATTTTATGGGATGATTTGACTGTGGTGTGGTTACCAGGTGTTTAGAAGGGTCTACACTTGGCTGGATGGTGCTTTGATCTTGCAAGGGGAAGGTCCTTTGCTCTGCCCCTTGGCATTGTTATAAAAAGCCCTTTTGAATGAAGCCTTGAGGCTGTTGGGTATTGATCCAAGCTCTCCGGAAGCTATCCTGTTCTCTTTGGCTAGGTCTCTCTTTCTGATTTTCTTATCCCTCTCTCTTCCTCATAAGAACCCTTCAAAAAGGTGGGAGCTGGTCTCCCACAAATGCTGAATTAATTCCTTGACTAGGGTGCTCCAAATAGCTAAGGGTCAATGGGCTAACATCTCTACTGACTCTAAATATGTCTTTTTATTTTTTTTATTTTTTGGGGGGTGCTTTTGGGACAGGGTTTTTCTATGTAGCTTTGCCCCTTTCCTGGATCTCTCTCTATAGACCTGGCTGGCCTCAAACTTACAAAGATCTGCCTGCCTCTGCCTCCTGAGTGCTGGGATTAAAAGTGTGCTCCGCCACCACCGCCAACACCACCACCCCGCTAAATATATCTTTTTAATAGTCCATACCCATTGTCCTTTGGAGAGAAAGGGGCTTCCTCACTGCCAAGGGCACTCCCATTGTCAATGAACCCCTTGGCTCCAAGCTCTTGGAGTCCCCCAGCTCCCTGCAGAAGTAGCCATAATCCATTGCTGGGGACACCAGACCTCCAAGGACCCAGTGGCCTTAGGCAATGACAAGGCTGACTGAGTAGCCCGGGGGCTGGTTTCCAGCTCCTCTGGACCAACAGAACATATCTTGTCTTTGACCCCTCCTATCAGCCCTGTTACCAATCAGAGGAGAGGGATGAACTCCTGAAAAAGGGGCCATGCAGACAAGGATGGATGGTTCTACTTAAATAACCCCTTATCCTGTAGTACGAATTCCTAATAGGTCTTTTAATTAAAACCCGGAGCCAGAATATTGGGGTAAATGCTGAAAGATCAGAGAGACAGAGGAACACACCACAGCTACCACCTTTTACCTCACCTAGTTCCTGTCTCCTCACGCTTTATATACTCTTTCTCCAGCCAGCCATCACTTCCTGGAATTAAAGGTGTGTATGTTTCCCAAACAAAGGCACGAGATCTCAAGTGTTGGGATTGAAGACGTGAGCCACCAAGCCTGGCTCTGTTTCTCTCTTAGACTGAGTCAATCTCATGTAGCTCAGTGTGGCCTTGAATTCACAGAGATCCAGAGAAATCCTATTAGTCTGAACTATATGTAATCCTTGAATTTTTAATTATTTTAGTCAACATGCTTCCCTTTGCTGTTAGTTTTTGGCCTTCTTCTTTCAGTGGTTAGTCTGTTCTTATACTATGCAGTAGAGAATCAAGGGAGAGTGTTAACACAAGAATTTGAGGCTGGGTGGTAGCACACATCTTTAATCCCAGCACTCAGTAGGCAGAGACAAGTTCTAAGTTCGAGGCCAGCCTGGTCTACAGAGTGAGTTCCTGGACAGTCAGGGCTACACAGAGAAACCCCGTCTCAGAAAAAAAAAAAAAAAAAAAATTGAGAGTGTGCTGCTGCTGTGCTTAGATGTGGTTTGCCTCTCTGGAGTCTAGGTGTTGGAAACTAGGTCCTCTGGGCTGTGGTGGGAGATGGTATGGAACCTTTCAGAGGTAGGGTCTAGTGGGAGGTTCTTGGTTAGCTGGTAACATGCTCTCAAAAGGATTAAAGTATTTCTCATTACTTCTTGACATTCTTCCAAGAATTGTTACAAGCCCTAAAGCCACCCTGACCCATTCCGTCACTTCCTGTCTGGTGATGTGGCACTTGCTCCCTCCTTCCCTCCAATCTATCTTTTACATTTGTTTATTTTTCTTATTTATTTATGTGTCCATGCACCTGTACATTTTGGTGTACATGCCGTGGTACACATGTGGTCAGAGGGCAGCCCATGGGAGTTACTTCCCTCCCTCTGCTATGTGGGTTCTGCTGATGGAACCCAGGCTGTCGGTTTGGGTTGCCAGCACCCTTACCTACATTGCTGGACCCTTCTCTCCAACTTTTTGCCACCCACCATGATGTGATGCATTGAAAGGGCCCTCTCCAGAGCTAAGCTGATAGCATTATGCTGTACCCTTGCACTTTCAAAATTATGAACCACGTAAATCTCTTGCATGGTGTTTTGCTATATTGACAAAAAGCATAGATGTGTAAGTTTTAAAAGGTTAGGACATCATTGGCAGGATCAGAGCAATGGTATATAGCAGAGGACAATCTCAGATGAAACCCAAAACTTAGACCATTGTTTTGGCACTGTACTAGACAAGGGTGACATTCAAGACTTGGAAAGCTCGGAAACACTCCTATTACAATAATAAAATCAACATATCATAGCTAAGATAGGATATCTGCAGAGGTCTGTCTCACAGATCCAAGCAGAAAAAGCTCAGCTGGCTAACCACGAGTCAATAAGAAAAGCAAGTCAATAAAATACAGAGGGGACGTCCTGGAAGAGTCCTAAGATGCAGGATGTGGCATTGCCCCACGTCCTGCAGACTGGAGACACACTGAGCAGCCAACTTGACCATCTCTCCGCTTGACAATACTTTCATGTACTGACCTTGATACTTTCAAGTCACTCAAGCTAGCACCATTTCAACTCAATACTCCCCCAGCAAACTGGAGGTCACAATTTTACAACTCCTGCTAGCACAACTAAGTAATGGCTCTGTAAGCACCAGGTCTAGATGGTCCTGAGTAGATGCAGAGGTTAGGGGACAGGTGTGGCCCTAGAAGGGACAGTGCTGTGTGAGGAGACTACATTTTCCAAGCCAGAGACAGTAATGAAAGATGAAGTTGGAGATGAAGAAAAAGATTTGGGTGACTGTTCTCCTCAAACTGGGAAGGTCTATAGAAACCGGAGGGAGCTGGTTTGCAGGCAGGGGGCCAGGTGGGTAGAACAGGGTCCACTTCTCTTAGCTCTAGTTATTTGCATGGTAGAAGGATCCCCATGGACTGGGTCCAAGAGCTTATTTTCATGAATGTTGGCAACGCCCTAAAGCTTTTCCGTTTTCACTTTACAAGTGCAAATATCCACAAAGAAAGTGAATATATTACATGTTATCTCTCATTTAACAGCCTCATCAAAACGTTTAAAAGCAGAATCGAAAGCCCCCTAGTTTACGCCTTAAAAGAGCCTCATTGTGTTTACAAGTGAATGACTTTCTAGAAGTTAGTTTTCCTAATTTTGCATATGAAAAAATAATGCAAATCAATGAAAGACTGACTCAGAATAAATAATGCAGGCAAAACGTATGCGTAGTCTGAGCCACAATTATTACTGTGCAAAAGTGGAGGGCTATAATTTCAAACATTTGCTTGCAAACCTTATTATAGCCGTGACATTAGGGTTATATAAGCCATGAGGTTATAGCTTCCAAAATTCTATGAATCTTAAAAATTTTGTCTAGATTTGAATATAATTTCTTTCTATATTTTCTTGGGAAAGAGGGACCCAGAATGACCAGCAGGCAGGCTGCCAGGTCTGAAATGAGCTGCTGCTTTGGCTTTGTTTCAGTACCTACATTAGACTATGCCCACAACATCTTCTGCAGAAGAGAATTTGCAGTGTTTGAGCTTGGGGAACATGGCAGGCATCTCTGCTTTAGAGAAAATATCCACTCAACCAGAACCCTATAATTAGAAAGCAGCCCCCGGAGCTATGCACAGACATATGCAGGCTTTCTCAGATTCAAAGCTTCATGTGCAAAGCATCGGCCCACCCTATAGAGGTGCTGAGCTGGTAATGAATTCCTGGGTTATTGCTCACTTCTCCTCTCCTGCTTATTTCTCCAGGCTCGCCTGTGCCCCACTCTTCCTTTTCCCTTTTAGCCCCATCCCCTTATTCCCAGAAATGTTAGCCACTGGGAGAGATAACTAACATTAAGTATGTTTGGAAAAGCCATATGGAAACCTAGTTTTATAAACTTCATACACACATATTTATTATATATTATATATGCTTAATTGGAGTTAACCTACACAGGGGATAAGGCTCTTCCCACTATCCATAGGCTATCAAATAAACTCAGCACCAGACGTGTGACATGTCCCCTACAATGATTCCCCAAACAACATAGGCTACTGCCATTGCTCTTGGTGGCCCACAAGAGCTGGATGGAAAGACCCTATTGCTGAAGACACTGCACACTTCAGTCACAGGGCATGGAAAAATCAAGCTGATACTGACAGGGTGCTTCCTCCCTGATGGCTGGTTTTCACAGTGCTGGGAGGTAGTATACAGATGCTAGGGGAACAATTAGCAACAGTCTTGATCCAGCTGTGAATCCTGCAAGGTGCAATAAGGATTGGCCAGGCAAGATATGCCCATGGGTGCAATTGTGGCATGAAGTATTAAGGGGTTAGCCAACTGCTTCCTACCGGGGAAATGTGTGCCTGGTGCTATAAATCTGGCCATGAACTCATGGCTGGGGAGTGCATAGACCCCAGGGATAAACCTACTACTTTATTTTACTAAATGGACCTAGTACCAAACTGCCCTCTAAATAGGTATCTAGTGCCTCCAGGTTAGTGCAGTCCTCAGAAAAGCTCCTCTGTGCAGTGGAGAGTGATTAATGCAGAAACTCACAGCTGGTCAAAGTGCCGAGAATAAGTGTCTGTGGAGTGCTCAGCCAGAATTAGGATGCTTATATCACACCCCTTCCCGGAAGGCTTAGGGACCATCACAGACGAGGGAATAGAAGGATGGAAAGAGCGAGGGGTCGGGGTCGGGATGAAACAGTGCCTGCCTTCTGGAGCAGCAGGACCACTGACTCATGAAGTCACAGCAGGTGTGGCTGCCCGCACAGGACCGTCACAAGTCAGTCATCATTCCGGATGGGGAAGGGGTTCTGGAACCCTTACCTGGAGATGAGGAGTATGGGCAGTTGATGGCTGCTAGGACAGGGGGAGTCAGTTTACTTTTCGGGTGCTTCTTTGTAGGTTGTCTAGTGGATGGTCCCACGCCCATGAGTATGTATGTGCACGGCACACATTAAACTCTGTGGGTTATAAAAACAAACCAACCAGCAACAGAGGATGTGAAGTAGGAAATGGGTGTCGGTGAGTGATAGTTAACCTGAGAGAAGTTACAGGGAAAATGGGAATGAATATGGTCAGAGTACATTACATACATGTATAAAAATCTCAATGAGTTAACAAAAACTATGTTAAAAACAAAACCGACAACAGAGATAGGTTAACCTAGCGTGAATTCTTGTGTACTTTCTCCATACTCTTTTTTAAAAATGATTGTATTATTTACTTCTTTAGTGTGTGAGAGTGTTTTCCCTGAATGCATGTATGTGCCTGGTACCTATGGAAGTCAGAAGAGGGCGTTGACCCTCTAGAACCTGAGTTTCAGAAGGCTGTGAGCCACCATTGGGTGCTAGGAATCAAATCCAGGTCCTCTGCAAGAGCAGTAAGTGCTTCTAACCACTGGGCTATCTCTCCAGCCCTTTCATACTCTTCTTAAAATTAATATATTTTTAAAATAAAATATAACTACATCATTTTCCCCATTCATTTTCCTCTCCCATGTACCCCCTCCTTGCTCTGTTTCAAATTCCTATTTTCTTTTTCTTTAATAGTTGTTACATGCACATACATACATACATATTCCTAAATATATAAATACAGCCCTCTCAGTCATATGTCCCTTGTATGCATATGATTTCAGAGCTGATCACGGGTATTGGCGACAAGATGGAGGGTCGCTCTTCTCCCACCCTCAGTGTTCCTAAGCTGTCTGTAGTTCTCCGTCTAGGGTTGGGACCCTGTCAGATTCCCCCTTCCATGTTGGTTTGTCTACTGGTGGTATCCTTGTTCGGGTCTTGTGTAGACGGCCATGTTGTTGAGAATTCATGGATGTAGTTTTCCTGCCATTTCTAGAAGACAAAATTTCACAGCTGACTTAACTAGCCACTGACTTTTATGAGCTCTCCACTCTCTCTTCCGTGGTGCGCCCTGGGCCTTGGGTGCGGGAGTTACCCTGTAGACCCACTACTTGTGGCTGGACACCAAACAATGACTTGTTCTCTGCATTCTGATTGGTTGTGGTTTCCTGTAATGGTCTCTGTCTGTCACAAAGAGAAGTTTCCTTGATGAGGGGAGAGAACTGCACTTATCTGTAGGTATAAGGGTAAATATTTAGAATGGAGCTAGAATTTATGCTGTTTTAGTAAAGTGGAATTGTAGGCTCTCCTCTAAGGTCCATGACCTCACTAGCCCTAAGTAGCTGACTAGGTTTCCAGTACCAGGTGTGATGTCCCTCTTGAAGAGTGGACCTTAAGTCCATTATAGAGCTGATGGTTACTGCCAAGGTATGAATGTCACTGCTGTACCCTTAGGGTTATTGTGATATGGTGGCCATTGTTGTAGTCCATAGGCACCATAGGTGGGTAGAATTACTGGTTGCTTCTCCCATGGAAGCTTGCATGGCACCTTCTGGTACCATGAACGCTGGTTCTCGGGTGGAGAGAAGGCTTTTGGTTTTTGTGTATGGGTGTTTTGCCTGCATGTATGTCTGTGTTCCACACATGCGCCTGCTACCTGCTACCTGCAGAGGCCAGAAGAGGGTGTAGGCTCCTCTGAAACTGGAGTTACAGATGGTTGTGAGGCATCTGTAGGTATTGTGAATTGAAGTTGGCCCCTTAGTAGAGCAACCAGTGCTTTTAACCAGTGAGACATCTCTTCAGCAACTCTATTAACTAATCAGACATATATACACGGAGATGTTATTTTTAAAAAATATATAATAAAAGGTTATAATTTTTCTGTATTTCCTTTGATTTGCAAAAACTTACAGTGGCAATCTAACTCAAATGAGTTCACTTAATCTTTGGTAGATGGCTGTGGTGGTTTGAAGTATGGTCCCGTAGGCTCATATATTTGAATGCTTAGGCATCAGGAAGCGGTACTACTTGAGAAGGATTAGAAGGTGTGGCCTTGTTGGAGGAAGTATTACTGTGGTTTCAAAAGCCCATGCCAGGCCCAGTCTTTCTCTCTCGGCCTAAGGATCAGGAGGCAGCTCTCAGCTACTTGCCCCACACCATGCCTGCCTTCCTCCATGCTCCCTTCCATGATGGTTATAGACTAAGCCCCAGAAGCTATAAGCAAGCTCCCAATTAAATGCTTTTCTTTGTGAAAACTGCCTTGGTCATGGCATCTCTTCACAGCAATAGAACAATGATTGAGGCACTGATATTCTGTGATGCTTAATAGTCTACTGGGTAGATGTACCTCAGATTATTGATGGATGTGCAGTTTGATCCTAGGTTTATGTCCCCACAAAAATGGCTGCAAGGAAAATTCTTATATGCTGGTTATTAGGTGCCAGTGTGCTTATTTCTGAGGACTAACAGGAGTGAGATCACCAAGGCAAAGGTTTATGTATTTTGAATGATAAGGGGGCCTGATAGATAGAGGGCATTCTCCATGGTCTGTATTGATTCATAACTTCGAATGTCAGAGATGAGCATGCTTGGAGTCACCCCTTACCACCAGCTACAGGGGTTAATATTCTTTTCAACTATTGAAATTTGCTAAAAAGTGATTGCTGGGCTTTTCATTATTATCAATTCATTTTTATCATTTTCTTTTATAATTTCACCTTGGATATGCACACACAAGTTATGAGTGGGGAAGATTAGGAGGAGCAGGGGCTCATTGTGTAGCTCAGGCTATCGTTGTATAGCTCAGGCTAGCTTGGGTGCTGGGTAGAGACAGATTTATTCTTACAAAACAGGAAATAAGTATACTGTGATCCTTGGAAGCCACATGGTAGAAAGAGAAAATGGATTCGTGCGAGTTCTCTGCCCTCCACACATGCATGTTCCATATACACTCCCTTCCCACGCAGGTTCTGTTTTGTTTTTCTAACTTAAAAAATGAATCTTTCCCTGTTGAGATATTGTTCACCTGGTGGGGCAAAGGAAAGACCTGTGTGAATCCACAAAGATTCAGAGAATGATGAGCTCTGAGGTAACACAGGCAGCAACTGCATCCGAACCAGAATAAAAGGATTTCTCTGAAGTGGTTCTTTCTCCTTCATCAGTGTGTAGGTTCCAGGAATTGAACTCTGGTAGTTGGGCATGGAAGAAAGACTCACAGGCCGAGTTCAATATGCAGAGCCCACGTGATAGAAGGAACGAACTGACTTCCACAAGCTGTCCTCTGACGGTCACACATATGCACACCATTGCATGGGCATCCCTGCACATGTATGCACACACAAATAAGTGAATGTCAAAGAAAAATTTTACAATGTGTATCTAAAATTTTGCTCAGTAAAGGTTAATGTTTATGGACCATATGCACGGTGGATAAACAGAGGAAGCCAACACACACAAGAAATGGAGAAAGACAGGAAGACAAAGGAAAGGAAGACACGAGAGAGGCAGAGAGAACAGATGTCATGTCCGACTTCCCAGCTCACAGGCCCTTGGAGCTCTGTTTGCCCACCACCATGCCCACCAGGATGCTCTGTTTACTCACCAGTATGCCCACCAGGATGCTCTGTTTGCCCACCACCATACCCACCAGGATGTTCTGTTTGCCCACCAGTATGCCCACCACCATACCCATCAGGATGCTCTGTTTGCCCACCACCATACCCACCAGGATGCTCTGTTTGTCCACCACCATGCCCACCAGGATGCTCTGTTTGCCCACCACCATACCCATCAGGATGCTCTGTTTGCCCACCACCATACCCACCAGGATGCTCTGTTTGCCCACCACCATGCCCACCAGGATGCCCTGTTTGCCCACCACCATACCCACCAGGATGCTCTGTTTGCCCACCACCATACCAACCAGGATTACCACCACCATGCCAACAACCATGCCCACCACATGCCCACTGGGATGTATTCAGTAAGCTCTTGTCTTCACTGTGGCACATTTGAGTGGGTTTGGGGTTTTTGTTCCTTATGAATCTCGATACTGTGTTGGGACAGGAAGAAGAACGGAATGATCTTTACTCCGTTTCAGTCCTGATAAAAAGCTGGGGCAAGGGAAGGTTGGGATATGGAGATAGGCACCCAAAGGTTTCCCAGCAGCCAATGTAGTATAGGGTGTATGTGTTGTATGTGCAGGTGTCCACACATAGATGTCTATGCACATGGAGAGGCAGGAAGACACCTTGAGATGTCAATCCTCTGGATTGGGCAGGGTCTCTCACTTGTCTGGAACTTACCAGACTGGCCCCAGCAATCCACCTGTTGATACCTTTCATACTAGGATCACAAGCGTGCCTCTGGCTTTTTTCTTACATGGGTTCTGGGTACTGAACTCAAGTCTTCTAGCTTACAGTCTACCATGAAAGGAAGTCAAGACAGGAACCTGGAGGCAGGTACTAAAACACAGACCCCACAGAGGAATGATACGGTTTGTCCTCCACAGCTTGCTTAGCCTGCTTTCTCAGACCACCCAGGACCTGCACAGGGCTGGCACTGCTCCATGGCTGGACTGTTCTTGGACTTTATTTTTGGGATTGCAAGCTCCCAAATAATGACATGGAGACTTTTTATTAATTACAAAAGCTTGGCCTTAGCTTAGGCTTGTTCACAACTAGCTCATATAACTTAAATGAGTCCATTCATATTAGTCTACATTCTGCAATTAGGCTTGTTACCTTTCTGCCATAATGTATATCTGCCTGCCTCCTCATCTTGCTGGCAAAATCTGCCTCTCTTCTTCCCAGAGCTCCTATCTCTACCCGGAAGTCCCACCTATCCTCTCCTGCCTAGCTATTGGCTGTTCAGCTCTTCGTTAAACCAATCAGAAGGCGCCTTGCAGGCAAGGTAAAATAGTGACACATTTTCACACAGTGTGATCAAATATTCTGCAACACCGGGTCCTCTTTTATCAACCATTAATCAAGAAAATACCCCACAGACTTGCCTGCAGGCCAATCTGATGGAGGCATTTTCTCATTTTCTTTGCTTTCCCAAAGCGAGCAAGTCAGACAGTTTTCAAATCCAGTGACCACGGTTAATGTAAGAGCATCTTCTTCAGATCTAAAACAAGAACTCAGCCTGAGGACAGTCTTACTTTTAAATTCCATCTCTGCTCAGAATAAATGAATAAATCCTCCCCATTCTTTTTGGTTTTTGTTTGTTTTGTTTTGTTTTTTTTTTTTTGAGACAGGGTTTCTCTGTGTAGCTTTGGTGCCTGTCCTGTCCTGGATCTCACTCTGTAGACCAGGCTGACCTTGAACTCACAGAGGTCCACCTGGCTCTGCCTCCCGAGTGCTGGGATTAAAGGTGTGCGCCACCACCGCCCAGCCTCCCCATTGTTAAAATTCCAGTTTAATGATCCCCATAAGAATCATAGACTATCTACCAAAAACTCCAGTACCAGGCACAAGAAACCTTTTGAGTTGTTGGTCAGGAGGGTCAAAGAGACTCCCAAAACAATACAGACTATGGCTGTTGCCCTTGGTTGCCGCCCAGAAGCTGAAAGTAAGTCCCCAATGTAGAAAACAGCCATGCACTTTGGACACCGGACTCAGAGAAGTCCGACCCAAAAGCCGTCTCCCTGAGGACCAGCTTTCATAATACCAGAAAGTGCTATGTAAACTGCCAAAGGGGGAAATCATTCCATAGTCCTACCCAGCCGTGGTGCCGTGGGCCACAGTGATCATCAGTCGTGCACTGGTGCAATAATGGCACTTCTATCTTGGGGGTTTGCCAGCAGCTGTCTGATCGGACTTAAGGCCTGCTGAACAGCAGGGAATTATTCCAGGCACTCACTTTCCTAAACCATTTTAATTACTCCTTAGTACATTCTAAATATTTATCTGGGTTTTACTCCCTGTGGGTCTTATCTTTTAAGTTAATATTTGTAAGGTCTCTGAGAATAGAGGAAGTCTTTCATATACATTTTGAATATCCTACAGTTGCCTTGCAGAAATGACTTTCAATAAAGGCCCGACCGGACTAATGCGACGTAAGCCAGGCAAGCTTGACTTCTGACTTGGATGTAGTTATACATTACTAAATGAAGGCCAGCGCAGCTAAAACTAACAGGTGGTTTCCAATTGTCACATTTCCCAAGGAACACAGACTACTGCCTGTTGATAATGGCGGTAATTCTGAAGACCAATAGCAGACATTTATTTGTGTGTGCTGGTCTAGGGCCAACAAGCCACTTTCTTAGACTTGTACACACTTGGCCTTAGCAAATGTGCTCCTATCACATAAGTATGTTTATAGAATAGGGTCACTCCATAAGAATTCACGTGTGCACACGCAACACACACACACACACACACACACACACACACACACACACACGAGTGCACCACGCACACTGTCTAGCTCTGCCTGCACTGGAACTCTATGTAGACCAGGCTGGCCTCAAACTCACAGAGGTCTGCCTGCCTCTGCTGGGATTAAAGGTGTACAGTATCCATATTTGTTTTTTGAAATGTTAGTAGTAGCCTGCCTTTCTTTCTGGTCAATCATACTATAAATGCTGTTGTATATCATTCTCATGCATTTTTCCACATTTTTGTCACATTTGTATGTACCAATAATTGCATATATTACCACTGTGATTGTTTTAAAAATCGAAATGCTATCTTTTCTCTTTATCATTTTGTAATCTCCACATTATATTCACAATATTTGTAAATTATTTCACTTATACTATACTCCAGAACATTTATTTTGATACCCAAGATTTAATTTTAGCAAATTCATGTTCTTATTGATGTCCGTTTAAATAACTTTCAGGTTTTCCAGGGTTTAAAACCCGCTGCAAGGACTCTTGCCCATATCTACTTTTACACACAGGAGCTTCTCTAAGGTGCATATCTACAAGGACAATTTCTGGGTAAACATATCTTCAGCTTTCAATTTGGTAATGCCAACTAGCCCTCCAAAATGGCTGTCATAACCTAATGCATGAAGGCTCTCGTGTCTCCCACATCCTCGCTGATGAATGCTGGCTTTGTCAGTCATGGTAGAGAGGCTTCAGTTCCACAACCTGCACTGCCCACTGTGTGACTCCCAGGGATGGACACATTGTGCCCATCAGCTCTTCTCTGCTCATTTGCATTAATGCCATCAAGCTTCCTGCTCGATTTACTTGGCCAGCTGGTCAACTAGCAAAAGGAGACCTTCCTCAGCAGCTGAGTTTTGGGTTACCACCCTCATTGGACCATTTTCTCTTGCTATTTTCAAACTGTTATTATTACTATTGTTTGGTTTTATTGCAATACTGAAGACTGAACCGGGGCCTTGTGTGTGCTAGGCACATGCTCTACCACGAAACTGCTCGACATGTCATGTTTGCTAGCCGCAAATTAAAAAGCCACCTGCCTCAGCTTCCTGACATTACATGTGCATGCCATCACGCCCAGCCAAAATTATGATTCCGGGTTGGGGATTTAGCTCAGTGGTAGCTAAAGGACCTGGGTTCAATCCTCAGCTCAAAAAAAAAAAAAAAATTATGATTCCTAATTACTATCTTTCCAGGGTTTCTATGTGCAGCTTTTTGTGCCTTTCCTGGAACTCACTCTGTAGACCAGGCTGGTCTCAAACCCACAGAGATCCACCTGCCTCTGCCTCCCGAGTGCTGGGATTAAAGGTGTGCGTCATTACCGCCAAGCTTATTGGTTCAGTCTTCAGTATTGCAATAAAACCAAACAATAGTAATAATAACAGTTTGAAAATAGCAAGAGAAAACGGTCCAATGAGGGTGGTAACCCGAAACTCAGCTGCAGAGGAAGGTCTCCTTTTGCTAGTTGACCAGCTGGCCAAGTAAATCGAACAGGAAGCTTGATGGCATTAATGCAAATGAGCAGAGAAGAGCTAATGGGCACAATGTGTCCATCATCATCATCATCATCATCATCATCATCATCATCATCATCATCTTACTTTCAGGGTCAGTAGGATGGCTCCTCAGGGAAGGTGCTTGCTGCGTGCACCTGATGACTGGAGTTCAGTCCCTGGAACTCCTGCCAAGGTAGGAGAAACAACTTTACAAAGCTGTCCTGTGATCTCCATGTGCATGCCATGGTACGTGTGAGCATGCATACACACATCATACACACATGTAATAATAGTAAGTAAAACCTTTTCCCTAAAAGTTTAGTTTTATCTTAAACACAGCTTCTCATTTTATGTATGTGCACATGTGTGTGCCTGGTATAAGAAGAGGGCATCTGGGGCTGGAGAGATAGCTCACAGGTTAGGAGCACTGACTGCTCTTCCAGAGGTCCTGAGTTCAATTCCCAGCAACCACATGGTGGCTCACAGCCATCTGTAATGAGATCTGGTGCCCTCTTCTGGTGTGCAGGCAAAACTTGCAGAAAGAGCACTGTTTATATAATAAATAAAACAATTCTTTAAAAAAAAAGAGGGCATATGATCCCCTGAAATGGAGTTGTGGATGGTTGTGGAGCACCATGTGGATGGTGGGAATTGAACCCGGGCCCTCTGCAAGAAGAGAAAATGCTCTTAACTGCTGAGTCATCTCTCCAGCCCTGCTTCTCATTTTAAATTCCACCTATCTGCTGTAAAGTCCGTTAAATGCTGTCAACAGTCACATACATTCTTTATTGGGATATTCGTATTCATATTTTGTATGTATTTATATTTGACTGTTTTGTTTTCACCTTTCCGGATGGTTTGGCACGTGCCTCTTGAGCCAGTTGTATTGTCTGGTTATGACATGGGTACTCATGAAACAGACAGTTCTGATCTTAGAGTAAGTGAGTACTATCCAGTTAATGCACAGTGATCTAGACATAATGGTCTCTGGTTTTACTGTTCCTTTATTATTATCAATATTCCCTTTCGGGCTAGAGAGATGGCTCAGTGGTTAAGAGCACTGACTGCTCTTCCAGAGGTCCTGAGTTCAATTCCCAGCAACCACATGGTGGCTCACAACCATCTGTAATGAGATCTGGCGCCCTCTTCTGTATACATAATAAATAAATAATTCTGTTTTAAAAAATAAAATAATTATTCCCTTTCTTCCTTAGGACATATTGGATTCCCCGGGATATTTGACTAGGTTTCTGGTACCAGGCATGTTTTCCTCTTGCTAAATGTATCTTAAGTTAATTAGAGAGCTGTTGGTGACTGCCAAGGCATGTGTACCACTGCTGCATCCTTAGGGTTAGTGTGCCACGCTGGTTGTTGTTGTTGTTCATAGGAGTCATAGCTGGGTAGGACTGTTGGCTGCTTCCCCCCTTGAGAAACTTGCATGGCTCCTTCTGGACCATGAAAGCTGGTCCTCAGGGAGGAGGCTTTCAGGTTAGTTCCAGTTCAGAGTCCTCTCTTTCCCGTGTCTGAGGCACATAGTGTTTTCAACAATATTCTCTTTCCCACAGTTGTTGAATATGAAGTTATACATTGTACTTCTTTCCTGTCCTTCCTTTCTTTTAAAAATTATTATTGTTGTTGTTTTTGTGCGTGTGTCATGGCATTTGTGTGGAGGTCAGAGGACAGCTTGTGGGAGTCAGGTCTCTCCTTCTACCATGTAGGTCCTGAGGGTTGCACTCAGGTTGTCAGGCTTTGGAGACAAGCACTCCTACCTACTCAGCCACCTTGCTAGCATGATCTATAATTTGTTTTAAGACAAATTAATCTGCAAGGTTTAGAAATAAATTGTAGGTGATGGAACTCTACAGAGAACAAGTGATGATTGACAGGAAAAATCAAGATATGCTCACTTTCAAGGGGGAAAGAATTGGAATGGGAGCACGGTGAGCAGAGGCCCTGTGGGAGCACAGTGAGCAGAAGCCCTGTGGGAGCACAGTGAGCAGAAGCCCTGTGGGAGCACGGTGAGCAGAGGACTTGTGGCAAGATTGAAGAAGATACTCAACTGAGTCCTAGTAGAGAATGAAACCAAGGTCTAGTTCTCAGAGAATTTACATCCTATTGAGAGATAACCAAAAGTGAATAATACGGCCTCAATATCTCAGTTTTCTATGGCTATAAATAACTGAGTACCACAGCCTGGGTCATTTACGAAGGAAGAACCTAGACACAGAGACACAGCCTGCAATCCCAGCACTTTGGAGGTGGAGTCAAGAGGATCAGGAGTTCAAGATCAGTCTCAGTTATGTAATGAGTTTGGGGCCAGCCTGGGCTACATGAGACTGGTCTCATAACTAAGTAAAGACACAAATGAGTTTCTTAGCTCACAGTTCTGGACAGTAAGAAGTCCAGAAGCGTGGCACTGGCTTCTGTGGAGGGTCTTGACACTGCAGCAGCCAGAGAACAGGCGAGCCAGAGAGCACTTACCTTTACAGCACAGTCGCTCCCACAGCAATCCAGCAATCCACCAATGGAGTAACTATCCCTGATGACAGAGCCCGCATCCCCAATACCCTCCCAAAGATGCCGCCTCTCAGTACAGCTGCATGGGACCAGCTTTCCTGCACACGATTCTGGGAACATGCACACACAGTACAACAGTCAGTTAGTGATAAATACTGTAAGGAAATAGAAGATATAGTTGATTCCATGCCTCTAATTAAGCAACACTCAATATAAAATCATAAAATGTAATTATTTGATATCAATTTTTAATAATTTCTTTTTTTTTAAGCTGAGGATCGAACCCAGGGCCTTGCGATTGCTAGGCAAGCACTCTACCACTGAGCCAAATTCCCAACCCCAATAATTTCTTTTTAATACATTATTTTTACTTCAACTTCTTTTTTAAAAAATATTTATTTGTTTTTATTTGTATGGGTTTTTCCCTACATGCATGTATGTGTATCACATGCACACCTGGTACCCACAGGGGTCAGAAGAAGGGGCCAGATTCTCTGGAACTGGAGTTATGGATGGTTCTGAGCCACCATGTAGGTGCTGGGAATCAATTTGGGCCCTCTGGAAGAGCAGCCAGTGCTCTTAATCCCTGTGCCATCTCTGGAGCCCCGCCCCGCTCACTCTTCAAAAACCCTTTAACTGTTCCCAGGCCCTTAAGACAAAAAGAAACAGAAGGAATGAACAGAAATAAGACAAAAGCCAGGCTGTGTGTAGAGGAGAGCTAGGCCCGCAGACGTAAAGAAACCATAGCCATGTGGCTAGACTTGGATGAGGTGACCTCTCACCGCAGCTACTCAGAAGCGCCACATGACTACAGGTGTGTATCCCTCTTCAGCTATGGTCTACACCTGGAGACTGCCCCACCCATGGTCACTGGAGCTGCTACTTTGCCGCAAGCCTTTTTCTGTGTGTACAAATGCCCTTGGCAGAAGTGACACCGTGTAGGTGAAGACTATTTTTCCTTTTCTGAAAACACAGTTTCAGTTACACCGTGAAAATCTTATGCGTGTGGATGCGGATGTGCAAATGCCAAGGCACAGGCATGAATTCAGAGAGCTCTGCAGGGGTGTGTCCTCGCCTTCCACTATGTGGGTCCCGGGGATTGAACTCGGGTCAGCGGGCTTGGCGGCAGGCGCCTTTATCCCCTGAGCCACTTTGCAAGCTGATTTACAAAGAAAACGAAGGCTGGTATAGGATGATATTTACTCGTCTGTGGAGAAGAACGAAGGGGGGCAGCGAGGCCTGGGCAAGCGCCCACTGCAGCCGGGTGTGATCTGAGTGCCTGTGGTCGTCCTGGCTTGCGGCGCCACGGAGCAGGACACCATGGAGGTGTGCTCACTCTGTTCCCCTTGGAAGGTTTATTTATAGCTCTGTGCTCTGGATGTAAAAAGGAAATCAATTTAGAGAGGCAAGAAAACAAGAGGCTGCGGTTCCTGTCTTCCTCTTGTGGCAGCCTCCGTTCCTCCGATTGCTGGATTTATTAGAAATTACTAAGTGAAAAAACACAAAAAGAACTCTCTCTCTCTCATCTGGAAATCCTATATATACTCGGGATTGACTTTATACATTTTTTATTTCAGTTTTATTTAATGTGCATGGGTGTTTTGCCTCAATGTATGTCTGCCTGGTGTGTGCCTGGTGCCCACTGCTCTCCCTTGTACATTTATTCTTACTGGTGAAGTTTAGAACCATTTTGTGAAATCTCCAACGTTGAGCCCATGTTAAGCATGTTTGTAGAGAATTAATATATTTCTAAATTTTCCCAGGGTTTACTGTTTCTCAGCCATGTTTATAGTTTTCCTCAAACATATCTACTACATGTTCGATCAGTTTGTGTTTATCTATTTATGGTTTTATGAGCTGTGCTCTGGCAACATGCAGTGTTCAGGAGGCTGAGGCAGGAGAGCTGTGAATTCAAAGTCAGCCTGGGTCCCACAGGGAGACATTATCTTTTCAAAATTAAATCCTTTCTTGACCTTTTGATTAAAATCAAGTGTATTTTGTGTTTGGATCTCAATGGCTATAGGAGAGGAGTGTGTGTGTGTGTGTGTGTGTGTGTGTGTGTGTGTGTGTGTGTGTGCATTGGTAGGAGGTCAGGGGACAACTCGGCTGTCATCCTCAGGCATGTCATCCACCTTCTTTGAGACAGCCTCTCACCATCACCCTGGGGGGCACCAATCAGACTACACTGACTGGCCCCAGAGCCCAGAAAGCTGCTCACCTCTGCCTCTCCAGTGCTGGGGTTACAAGTGTTCACCATCAGGCCTGGGAACCAGGGATCACACTTAGGTCCTGATACTCACAAGGCAAGCACTTTACCAATTCAGGAAGAAAAAAAATTAACAGCATGTCTGATAATTTGCAAGCATTCAGTAAGTACTAGATGAATATACAATAGAGTAAAGGTTGAAAGCTGTGAAAACTTTTCTTCAACTACAACTTAAAAAAAAAAAGAAATCTGCCCTAAGGCCTGAACATTTTCGGTCTAATTATACTAAGACAAAAAAAAAAAAAGTGTAATTGGGTTGGTTTGCTAAGTCTCATATCTAAAAGTAAATTTTTTTAAAAGATTTATCTATTTATTATGTATACAGAAGAGGGCACCAGATCTCATTACAGATGGTTGTGAGCCACCATGTGGTTGCTGGGAATTAAACTCAGGACCTCTGGAAGAGCAGTCGGTGCTCTTAACCTCTGAGCCATCTCTCTAGTCCTAAAAGTAAATTTTGTATCGGGACACAAACTCAGGCCTCGCTTCCCCTTGCCTGGCGCAGCCTGATACGTTTGCTGCACTGCAAGGGAAATGCCTCCACTGTGGCCTCACTGGTTCCTAGAGTTCTGTGTCTTCCCTTTCCTGGTCCTCTTGCTTCGAACGGAGGGAGTCCCCTCTCTACACAAACACTGTTGAAAAGCAGACAGCAGGGGCTGGCAGGTAGAGGCACAGCCATTGCTCCTAGTGCTCAGGAGGCAGAGGTAGGTGGAGCTCTATGAGCTTGGGTCAGCCTGTCAACATAGCAAGCTCCAGATTTGCCAGGGCTTCATAGTGGGATGCTGTCAAAACAAAACAAAACTGTGTTTAATGTATGTCTTCTATACATTCACATGAATCGACCAGCATTTTCTTCCCAGTTTACAGCTAATTAAAGAGTTCTAAATAAACAAAATTAACAGAGCAAAGGGGCTGGAGCTAGAGACATGGCTCAGTGGTCAAGAGCACCAGCTGTTCATGCAGAGGACCTAGGTTCAATTCCCAACACCACATGGTAGCCCACAACCATCTGTAATTCCAGTTCCAGGGGATCCTATGCCCTCTTCTGGCTCCCACAGGCAGTGCATGCATGTAGTGCACAGACATACATGCAGACAAAACACCCATACACATAAAATAAAATCTCAATTCTTGGGGGCTGGAGTTCGAGACAGGGCTTTTCTCTGTAGCTTTGGCTGCCCTGGAACTTGTTCTGTACTCCAGGCTTGTCTTGAACTCACAAACATTCACCTACCTCTGCCTCCTGAGTGCTGGGATTAAGGTGTGTATCACTACCACAGCTCTCAATGTTCTTTTTTAATAGAGCAAAGGGCAAGAGATACTAGTGTATTGGCTGTGTGAGTGTGTATACATCCAAAAAGTCAAGAAAGGGAAGTGGAAAATTTTCAAGTAGTAATCTTCGTACTTGGTACATCCCAGCCCCTCCTCAGATGTGTGTGAAACAGATGAGTTCGTGGATAAACAGATTCGTTCACTTTGTGGTTTTGCCTACAGCCTGATCTGCCCAAAGCCACACACCCCGAGTTATTTTGAGGTGGCCACTAAGCTGTTCCTCTGACTTCCTTTCCTCAGAGTTACTCATGGGAGTGTGTGCCAGAATCTTACAGCTAGCAGATGTTAGGACTGTGCCATAGCAGCTGCTAACACATTTGACACTAAAATAGAACAATCGAGTGTTTATTTATATAGTTTTAAGTGTCTCCCTGTAAGATAAAAGAGTTCATTGTCGTCAGGTGCAGGGTCAGGTCCCTGATGAGCTCTTTCTCCTAGTCCTCAGGGGTCTGACCAGTTCACAAGTGAGGTCCCCAGAAGTCCTGGGGGAGTGAGGAATGTGCCCTCCCCCATCCCGACCTCAGTGGGTGTAGCTTTCCACTCTTGGTATTTATGAATTCATTAGATGCAGGAAAACAATAACTCAAGCAGAAGTCTCTGCTTTCTCAATTCCTGTGGGACTTGGGGAAGAGAAGAGGAAAGCATTTGCTGCTGACAGAGCCCAGTGCCTCTGAGAACAAGTGATGGCACCTGACACAAAGTGGGGCCTGCCTGTGCTGGTGAGTGCTTGTGGACCTGAGTTTGATTACCAGAACCTATGTGTCAAAACTGGACATGGTGTGTGTGTGTGCGTGTGTGTGTGTGTGTGTGTGTGTGTGTGTGTGTGTGTGTGTGTGTGTAGACAGTGGGGGGTGCTCACTAGCTAGCCAGCCTAACCAAGTCAGTAACCTCTGCCTTAGTCACTGTTCCACTGCTGTGAAGAGACGCCATGACCAAGGCCGCTCTGTGAAAGAAAGGATTTCACTGGGCTGGCTTACAGTTTCAGAGGCCTAGTCCATTGTCATCATGGTGGGGAGCACGGTAGCATGCATGGCGCTGGAGCAGTAGCTGAGAGCTACACTCTGGTCTGCAAGCAGAGAGAGGGAGGGGGAGGAGGGGGAGGGAGAGGGGGAGAGGAAGGGAGGGAGGGAAGGAGAGAGTGGCTCTGGGGCTAGGTACCGGCTTTTGAAACTTCAAAGCCCACCCCCGTGACACACCTCCTTCAACAAGGTGGTTAAGGCCACACCTCTCGTGTTTGACTGCAGGCCAGAAGAGGACACCAGATCTCATTACAGATGGTTGTGAGTCTCACCATGTGGTTGCTGGGAATTGAACTCAGGACCTCTGGAAGTCGGTGCTCTTAACCTCTGAGCCGTCTCTCCAGCCAAGGCTACACCTCTTAATCCTTCCAATCCTTTCAGATAGTGCTACTCCCTGGTGATTAAGCATTCAAATACAGGAGTCTATGGGGGCCATTGTCATTCAAACCACCACAAGCTCCAAACCAATGAGGGACCTTGCCTACAAAAAAGCAAAACAAACAGGGTATAAGGCTCTAAGGAATGCCACTCAAGGTTGACCTCTGACCTCTGCGTGCACACATTTGCACACATGCACACTCACCCCCTCCCACGAAACAGTTAAATTGAGGGCTTTTATTGCTAATAGTTTTTTTTTTCATAGTGATGAGAAATTTTAAATATTAAGTGACTAAAGTCTTTGTGAACCTTTCAATGATAGATATCAAATGCTGTTGTGGTTATTATTTGCTGTGGGATGTTCTGTATGTCAAATGTGTTGCTCTGATTGGTTAATAAATAAAACACTGATTGAACAGTAGCCAGGCAGGAAGTATAGGTGGGATAAGCAGAGAAGAGAATTCTGTCATGGCCAGCCACCGCCATGGCAAGCAAGATATAAGGTACTGGTAAGCCACGAGCCACATGGCAACTTATAGATTAATAGAAATGGGTTAATTTAAGATAGAAGAACTAAACCGGGCGGTGGTGGCACACGCCTGTAATCCCAGCACTCGGGAGGCAGAGGCAGGCGGATCTCTGTGAGTTGGAGACCAACCTGGTCTCCAAAGCGAGTTCCAGGAAAGGCGCAAAGTTACACAGAGAAACCCTGTCTCAAAAAAAAAAAAAAAAAGAAAAAGAAAAAGAAAGAAAGAAAAAAAGATAGAAGAACTAGATAACAAGAAGCCTGTCACCGCCATACAGTATATAAGTAATACAAGCATCTGAGTGATCATTTTATAAGTGGTCTGTGGGACTGCCGGGGCTTGGCAGGAGCTGGAGAAACTCTCCAGCTACAATTTATTGTGAGAGCCAGGGAGCTTGGGTCTCACCTCCCTGGTCTCTGCAGGAGGCCTGGCAGATGGCAGGTTCTTAGTAAGCAGCCTTGAGTGAGTGAGTGAGTAGCAATCCGTCCTCATTGCTTTCAGTCACCTCATTTCTCAGCCTTGGCCAAGGTCAAGGGCAACTCATTAGCTTTCTGAAAACACTGGGAAACCTTTAACAAATATTTCTAAACGATTGGGTCTAAATAATAATTTCTAAATAAAGGGGTGGAGGAGTGCTTTCTGGAATCAGTTTTACACATGATAGGCCGGGCCTTCCCTATTCTATCTTTTGGTTTCGTAGTAAGTTGTCCTAAAAAAAATCCACCCATGGGGTTGGGGATTTAGCTCAGTGGTAGAGCACTTGCCAGGAAAAAAAAAAAAAGACAAAAAAAAAAAAAGCAAAAACCCACACCCCAAAACACATAGACAAACACCCCCCCAAACAAAAACAAAAACAAAAACAAAAACAAAAAATCCTCCAAGTTAACTGGCACACACAACCTTTTAGCCAGGCAGCAGTGGCCCACACCTCTAATCCCAGCACTTGGGAGGCAGAGGCAGGAGGATCTCTGAGTTTGAGGCCAGTCTGATCTCCAGAATGAGTTCCAGGACATCCAAGGCTACACAGAGAACCCCTGTCTCAAGAAACCTAAATAAATAAATATATAAAAAATAAATAAAAAACATCCACTCTTGTCCAGCTGTCCTCTGGAGGTCATAACCTGGACTGTCTACACCAAATAATTATTTATGCTTTTATTAGTAAGATCCCAAGATGGCTGCTTAACTCCACTCCCCTCTTCAAGGGCAGATGCGATCCCATTATACAAACTGCTGCTGGTCTTTAGTCCAAGGTGATTTTAAAAAGTTTTTCTTCTGGCTTAGAACAACTTGAAAAATTGAGTTGAGGCAACTAGATTATTTTTTTCAATAAAATATTCCTCTGAGCCAGATGTGGTGGCTCACACATATCCCAGCACTTAGGAGGGTAAGGCAGGAAGACTGTTGTAGGATCAAGATCAGCCTGGGCTACATGGTGAGTTCTAGGTCAAGCTGGAGAATGAGAGCCTATCTCAAAAAAAGTCACCCTGAAACTCAGTCAATGTTGGTTTCTGTTTTGTTCAATCAAAATAACTTCTTATCTTCCATTTAACGTAAGTCTTTTGAGCACTCAGGGCATCTCTGTGAGTTCTTTTGTTTTGTTTTGTTTTTCCGAGTCAGGGTTTCTCTATAGCTTTGGAGCCTGTCCTGGAACACACTCTGTAGACCAGGCTGGCCTTGAACTCATAGAGATCTGTCTGTCTCTGCCTTCCGAGTGCTGGGATTAAAGGCGTGCTCTGTGAGTTCAAGATCAGCTTGTTCTACAGAGTGAGTTCTAAGACAGCTGGGGCTACACAGTGAGACCCTCTCTCAAAAAAAAAAAAAAAAAAAAAAAATCAAACAGCCGGACAGTGGTGGCACACGCCTGTAATCCCAGCACTTGGGAGGCAGAGGCAGGTGGATCTCTGTGAGTTCCAGGCCAGCCTAGTCTACAGAGCTAGTCCAGGACAGGCTCCAAAGCTACAGAGAAACCCTGTCTCGAAAAACAAAAACAAAAACAAACAAACAAACAAACAAACAAACAAAAATCAAACAAATGTAAGTCTTTTGTGGCTTATTGAAGATATTTACATCTAAGACTCATGGCATTGCTTAATATAAAATGAAAGCCATGAACCTGATATCAAATAACTTAGATCTTAATGTCTTCCTATATGTAAAGACCTGAATTGTAGGTAACCCCATCACCAAACAATAACAACAAAACAAAACCCAGTATGGACTCCCTCATACCCACTGCTCTATTTCATGAGTCATACCCATGTCTGATAGAGCACATTGTATTACATATCAGTTCACTTACTATCATATGCAATTAGAAGTTTTTAAGTATAAATGACACCTATGAGAATGATCATCGCTTTTGAAGGATTGTTTGCCTGCCTGTGGATGAAGCCCTGGGAGTGATAGCTAATGTTTTCCTTTGCGGTTTATTGTTGAACCAATAAAGTCAGTGAACCCTAAAAAAAAAAAAAAAAAAAGAATGATCATCAAGTTAGAGGTCCACTTGTACTTTTCATAATATTTTATTTATTTTTTTTTAAGATTTATTATTTATTATGTATACAGCATGTATGACTGCAGGCCAGAAGAGGGCGCCAGATCTCATTACAGATGGTTGTGAGCCACCATGTGGTTGCTGGGAACTGAACTCAGGACCTCTGAGCCGTCTCTCCAGCCCTCATAATATTTTATAAAGGATTTTATAATGAATACAAAAGCTGCTGTGGTTTAGAGACAGCATACATATGTTAAAATGAGAGAAGGGGCAGGTAGGTTGGTTTGGGAAAAGATCTGGCATAAAATTACCCTTCAGGAGAGAGGGTCTTGTGACCACAAGAGCCATGATTGGCCTTGAGGTGGGAAAGCATTAAAAAAAAAAAAAAAAGAGTATATTGTATCAGAGACAGCATGCTTCCCTTTAACACCTGAAAAAGGAGCTTTATTAAGAGTTATAGCTGGGGCCAGAGAGATGGCTCAGCAGTTAGGAGCACCTACTGCTTTTCTAGAGGCCTAGGGTTCAATTCCCAGCACCCACATGGTAGCTCACAACTATCTGTATCTCCAGTCCCAGGAGAATCTGATGCCCTCTTCTGGCCCCCACTGTGCATTGCACACATGTGTTGCACATATGTGCAGGCAAAATACTCATACACATAAAAATAGGAAATAAAATGTTAAAAAGAGATTTAAATAATAGCTAAATAAGAGTAAGAGAGAGAGAGAGTTGTCGTGGACAGGGTAATAGGAGAGTGGGGAGACCTGGAGAGAGCCTTCAGAGAAATCCCCTGGACAAGGAAAATATCTGACTTTTATATCATTTCAAGGGGTCAAGGGGTCATAGGAAATTCGGCACCATGTGATTTAGTCTAGGATAGCAGACGTGATGAGGAGCATGGAGGAGTCAAGTTACTGGGTCGGACAAAAAGAGGCTGTGAATCCACAAGACAGCATTAATTCTGATACAGGAAGAAGGGGAGAGGGAGCAAAGGGGAGGGAGGGAGGAAGGGGGAGTGGGAGGAGAGAGAGGGGAGGGGAGAGAGAGGAGGATCTGGCCACATAGAGTAGTGTCTTGGACTCACAGATCCATGATCTAATAACATCATGATTTTTTGACTAATTAACTTACACTTGATTTTAGACTAATGAAGCCTTACTTTTAGCAGGTTTTTAGGGTGTTTTTAAAGGATGCGCTCACTCTGTAGCCCAAGCTGGCCTAGAACAATATGGCTTTAGATTCATGACAATCTTCCTGCATCAGCTTCCCAAGTGCTAGAATTACAAGTTTGCCTAGGACTTGTTTTTTGTTTGTTTTTGCTTATTTGTTTGCTTTGTACAAATTAAAGAGTTGCTAGGGAAAAACAGATGTGGGGGAAAAATAAAGTCTGTCCCAACAAAACTTTTTCTAAATCCCCCCAGTTCTAGCTGGCTATAAATCTGTTGGCACCAACTTTGGAGAGGTGGGGGTGGGGGGAGTGGGGGGAGGGGATGTGGGTGGCGGGGAGGGAAAGGCTGTGTGGTGCGTTCAGTCTTGTGGAACTGCATGGCAGATCTCATCATAGAGTAAATGCTATTTCTGCATTCAAAAGAAGTACGTCCTTGAGTCAAGTGGCAAGGTCCTGTGATGATTTATGTCCAAGAGCTGAAGGACTGTGGGCCAAAACACCTCCCCAAAGGGCTGAACGACGGAGAGCAAAGAAGCAGGAAGTCTGGAGACAGTTCACTGATAAAGAGGCGCGTCACTCAGTTTGCTGCCTGCCAGAGAACAGCCTGACTCTGACCAACGAATACCGTTAGGGTAGTTTTTTGCCCACATCTGGCAAGCCTGGATGGTTCACTTCCCTTGGGCACGGGTTAGTTCAAGGGAGTTAAATGGGAGCCCAACAGTTTGATTTTACTTCTTTCTAGAACATTTTGATTTTCATAGTGTGATGGCTGATCTTCAACTTGATTTCCTGCCTTGGTTTTCCTGGATGATGGACTGTAACCTGTGAGATGCCATAGACTGCTTCCTCCTCAGGTTGTTTTTGGTCAATGGTGTTTATGAATGAACAGAAATCAAACTAGCATGCACAGACATCATATCCATGGGTTAAAAATAAAACAGATAAAGGGCTAGCAATGCAGCGCAGTTGCTGGTGTATATGAAGCCTGGATTTGGTTCCTAGCATGGTATAAATTGAGTGTGATGTGACATGCCTGTATCCCAGCACTTGGAAGATACAAGCAGGAGAATCCAAAATCCACAAGCATCTTTGGCAACATGGTGAGTTCAAGGCCAGCCTTGAGTACATGGGACTCTATGTCAAAAGAAAAGAAAAGAAAAGAAAACAAAACAAAACAAAAAACCAATACTAGACAAGGTGTTGGTGCTTCAGAAATTAACTCTTTCGACTATCTATGGCATTTATGTGTGAGTCTTTTGGATATGGCTCACACTTCTTCAGCACATCTCAAAGCCAGGTCATTTCAAATTGCTTTTTTATGGAGTGCCTCATTTATTCCAATACCCCATAAAGTAGATGCTAACATTATCCTCATTATATGCTGAGGGAAGCTGGACTCTTGGAGGTCATGAACATTCCCCAAGAGTACCCAGGTGTTAAATAATCCAGGCTGTCAGTCCCAGGGTCTACATCATAAGCCTGTGCATGCCCTGGGCTGGCTCTTGATATGACTGTAGGCCTCCACCAGCTGTCAGCTCCCAACATGTCCATTCTTTCTAGAGGGTTGGAGGCTACCTATGGTGCCTCATATAAGGCCATTGTGTAGGCAGACTAGTGAACCTCTTCCCCAAAGGTCAATGTCCAAATAGTCAGAACCTATGACTATCTCTCCTTATATAACCTGCTAGCTTTCTGTTAGTGCAACAAAACACAGAGAAAAGTCAACCTAAAGAGAGGAAAGGTGGTGCTGGAGAGATGGCCCAGCAGTTGAGAACACTTGCTGTTCTTGCAGAGGATCCGGTTCTGTTCCCAGGACCCACATAGTGGCTCACAACCATCTGTTAACTCCTGTTCCAAGGGGTCCGACACCCTCATCCCTCTTCCGGTCTCCTGCAGGGACCAGGCACATGCGGTACACATGCGTACATGCAGGCAAAACACTCATACACACAAAATAAAAATAAATCTTTTTAAAAGTATAAGTAGAAAATAGATGAGCCACAGAGAGGAGAAAGAAAGGGGAAGAGAGACTTGAAGTATGAGAGGAAGTCATCCTGCTGCTGCTAGCCTTGAAAAAGAGGAAGGAAATGGACATTTCAGTCTTAGAACCCCAGGAACTGGATTCTGTCAGCCACTCAAAGGAGCCAAGAAATGGATTTTCCCTGACTCTCCAGGAGGGAACCAAGCCCTGAAAACAAGACCTTAACTCTAACCCAGTAAGACTCGGGTCAGACTTCTGACACAGTCTCTAAGATAAAATAATAAAAATAGAATATAAATATGTATTAAGCCACCACATTTATGATGGTGTGCTACAGCAGCAATAGAGAATGAAAACTGACCATGAGTGTCTTTGTTCATCTTAACCAAGTGTCTTCGATGCCCAGGCATGAAGAGAGGTGCGCAAAATTAACTTCCGGTTCTCCTCCTCAATGAAAAGATCCGAGTGACTGAGAGAGGGTGGAGTGGGTAAGAACACTTGCTGTGCAATCATGAGACCTTCCATTCAAATTCTTGGTACCAACATTAAAAAATAAATAAATAAAAAGCTGGGCGTGGCCCCACTAGTGCTTGTAACCTAGTGCTGTGGGAGACAGAGACAGGAAAGTTCCCCAGGTCTGCGGCCACCAGCCTCGTTCCAGGTTAGTGTGACTAAGACAGTGAGAGAGGAAAACCCTCGAGGCTCTCCTCCGGCCTCGGCACAGGCACTGTACCTGTGGGCACAGTGACCTATGCTGCACATCCTGGGGGCAGGGAGGGAGGCAGTCAAAATTGCAGATCCAGGCTAACCGTTGCAGTCAAGGAGGAAATCGAGGCGCAGGGTTTGTCCAAACTAGAACAACCAGTCACGATCCTGGAGCAAAAATCTGCCAATGGCTTGTTTTTGTTTTTGTTGGATGTCCCTGTGCAGGCGCAACCAAGACAGGAAAGGATGAGCTAAAGGACACTTTCATGCCCAGTGGACAAAACCTGCGGATTTGTAAGCCATAGCCACGACATATGGCAGTACATTTGGAAGAAAAGTACTTTAGCTGAACTAGAGGATATTCCTGTGTTGGTCTGTTCTCGACTTTCTAAAACTTAACTTTCTATTTGATAAGTGGAAAAATATAATACAAATCTTTGCCTGTATTTTCAATAGAAAATGTGTAAAATAAGATAAATGAGGAAAATGACTTTATTCCAATGTATTCAATGAAGCAAGCATGGTAATTTTTACTTTTAATTTTTTGTTTGTTTTTCGAGACAGGGTTTCTCTGTGTAGCTTTGCGCCTTTCCTGGAACTCACTTGGTAGCCCAGGCTGGCCTCGAACTCACAGAGATCCACCTGCCTCTGCCTTTCAAGTGCTGGGATTACAGGCATGCGCCACCACCGCCTACTTTTATTTTTATTTATTTATTTATTTATTTATTTATTTATTTATTTATTTAAGAGCTGTTTATTAATATCGGATAGAAAAGACGTGACAGGCCTGTGTGAAGCACACACATGAGTGAGGAGACAAGAGAGAGAGAAGGAGAGAGAGGAGAGAGAGAAGAGAGGAGACCTCTACTTTTAATTTTTTAAAGAAAAATTTTACTTATTATTAGTGGTATGTGTATGATTGAGGGGACATAGGGGCCGTATACATGTGTGGAGGTCAGAGGGTAACTTTATGGATTTGGTTCTCTCATGGGAGGGCTCCAGGCATCCAATTCTGGTCATCAGGCCTAGTGGCAAGGTCTTTACCACCTGAGCCATCTTGCTAGCCCTGTCTTGTCTTCTTGAGATAGCCTCAGGTAGCCCAGGCTAGCCTCACACTCATGTAGCCAAGGAGGATGACTTTAAGTTTCCGATCCTCCTGCCTCTACCTTCCAAATGCCGGGTTTGCTACCATGTCCAGCTGTGTCTTATTTCTTTAAAAAATACTTTAAAATTTTATTTATTCTCCTACAATTTCATACATATAGAAAATATTCTTTGACCAAGTCTCCCCCATTACCCTCTCTTAGCTCTTGCCCTCTCCTCCCAAACCCCTTCTTCTTCCCAAGTCCTCTCCCTTCTGTGCCTTTTTGTGTGTGCCTGTGACACACTGGGTAATACTGGTTCTTACACTGCATGCAGCCTCTCCATTTGCCTCCAGCCGGTCCAGCATGGTGCATCTCAGATGTTGCGGACTTTGCTGAGGGTCTTCTGCAGAAGCTGGTTGTCTCATGGCTGTCAGG
The DNA here is from genome assembly GCF_903995425.1 of Onychomys torridus. NCBI lineage: Eukaryota > Metazoa > Chordata > Mammalia > Rodentia > Cricetidae > Onychomys > Onychomys torridus. The sequence continues at coordinate 23,863,142 of NC_050455.1, read as the reverse complement.
TGACAATAAAGGAACTACAAATGAATGGGTACTTAGTAAAGATTATCCGGCAAATTACCCTCCACCTCCTACCGACACAGAACATGCCCATGTCAAGTTGACACCAGACTCAACCTGCTCCTGCCTGGGCCGAGCCTTCTCCACCTTCTCCCGGCCTTTCTAGACAGCAATGTGGTCGCTGGGTCCCAGGCCTAACACTCTGGCACCAGAACAAAGCATGCTGGGTAAATAGGAGGTTTTCTCATCTATGAAAAGTTTGTGATGACTGCATGAGCTAAGTAAGGGTCTCATGCTTCTCCAGTCTGACTACAATCACCTAAAGGCAAAGCTTAGGTAATATTTCTCTCATTCAATTTTAGCACCCAAACGGGGACCCAGAGTCCCGTTCACAAGCCTGAGGGCAACATTCCTCGTTCCAACCACTGCATGACACACAGCGGGCATGTGTGTAGGAGGTGTCTGGAGGACAGGGGTCAGCATCTACTCTTGATAGTCTGTGTCTTCCTCAGCTCTTTGCTGCCTTGTTTTTGAGGTAGACTCTCTCACTGAACCTGGTGCTCACCAGTTCAGTAGGCTGGCCGGCCAACAAGCTCCAGCAAGCTCCCTCAGCAGTGAGGAGGTATAGATCCTGTCACACATGGCTTTTTTTTTTTTTACCTTACGCTTGCCTAGCAAGTACTGTTTTGGTTGGGCCATCTGCCTAGTATGAGGCCATTCTTTGGAAAACAAAAAGTCACCCAAGGGTTAAGGACAGACACATCACAATATGACTCACTTTTATTGTTAATGCTTTCAGATTTTTATTCTGGAAACAATGAGATTTCTTTTTCTTTGTTTTTAGAGTTCTTAATTGTTTGCGTTTGTGTGTGCGTGTGAGTGTAGGTGTCCACAGACTCCAGAAGAAGGCCTGGATCCCCTGGAACAAGAGATATAAGCTGGGTGCTGGAACTGAACTTCACCCTCTAAGAGCAGTAGGTGCTCCTGACCCCTGCGCCATTCTCTACTTCTACCTGTTTGCTTTTCAAAAGGGTCGCAAGTAGCTCAGGCTGGCCTCAAACTCCCTATATAGCTGAGGCTATCTTTGAACTACCGATCCTCCTGCCTCATCTTCCAAGAGCTGGGATTACAGTTATACAAAACCGTGCCTAGCTTTGACCCACATTTTGTTCCTCTGACTGCAACCTTGAGAATTAATTACAGGCTAATGGAGAGCTGGGTGTGGGCGCTATTATAATAATGCTATTTCGTCAATGATTAAGTGGATATTGTTGGGGGCACCTGAGAGAGTTGATATAAGACCCTCCTGGAAAAATTGGAGAAGGAATTTGCAGATAAGGAAAATGGAGCAAGCAAGATTATCTGCCTCACCGGAGACAATATGGGAACTAAATCAGTCTGGTAGTGGAGGTGTAGGACAAAGAATGTTTGGGGCCAGTTTGCACGGGACCTCTCATTCTCTACTGAGAAATGGGATTCGACGTCGCCACTAAAGGCCTTTGAGTCTTATGCAATGAGGAAAGCTCGGCGGGAGTGGGAGAAAGGGCGATTTCAGGAATGTTCTGAAGGGATATGGGCGAAAGACCACTGGAGCCTAGGTTTAAGTGGGGGAAGAGTTTGGGGCGCCACCCCAAGCTGGAGGTCACTAGAGAGTGGTCTTAAGGCTTACACTCCGGGCCCATCTCTTCTTCAGGACAACTGTGCTTTTAGGGAACGGAAGATTGCCACCTCCACTGTGGAGCCAGGAAACATTTCCCTTCCCTTAGACCTCCAGGCAACACCAGGACGTTTAACTGCAGAGCTTGAAAACAGCGTGCCCCAAAGGAGGGCATGTGAGCTTCCTCCAGGGGAGTTTTCAAAAGCTGTGCTGAGTCCTGGCACAGGAGGGGAGCAGGCCTGTCCCCCGACTTCTTTCAGGACCGTCACACATTTCCATTTTTAGGTTAAAAATGCCTTCGTAGGTTTAGCTCAGGAGTGCATTCATCAAACCAGCCTCGCTCCGTTGCAGACATCAAGGTCACCCTCTCCTTTTCGGTCTTTTTGCACCGTGTGGATTTTAAAAAGTCTGGCGGGCACCAGGAACCTCCTGCTGTTTACAGGGGTGAAGGGGGGGGCACCTCGCTGCCAGGGCGTTGGCTCAGCCCGGGCGTGGCTGCTGCGGAGAGAGCAGGGCGGGGGCGGGGCGGGAACCGCGCCAGCAGGGCGGGGGCGAGCGCGGGGCGCGCTCCCGGCAACCTCGTGCCCGCGCCGCGGTGCCGCCCGCCCCAGGCCCGCCCCGGCCCGCCCCGCCCCGGTCAGCTGGGTTCCGCGTCCAGCCGTCTGCCGAGCATCCCGGGCGGCGCGAACGGCCCAGCCATGTCCGCAGCCATGAGGGAGAGGTTCGACCGGTTCCTGCACGAGAAGAACTGCGTGACCGACCTCCTGGCCAAGCTCGAGGCCAAGACCGGAGTGAACCGGAGCTTCATCGCGCTCGGTGGGCGGCGGGGGGCGCTCCCACGCCCCGAGAGCGGCGCGGGGCTGCGGACGGAGGGCGGGCGGGAGGCCCCCGGCGCGTGGAGCCGGGCCTGGGAGCCGCGCGCGGGCTGCGGGGACGCCAGGGCGCTGACGTGTCGCCTCTGCCGATCGCGAGCGTCCGGGGAGCCGCAGCTTTGGACGCGGGGTCCCGCGGGGTCCCGCGGGGTGGAGGCCGCCCCTGCACCTCCCGGAGCCCTCGGCGGCAGCCCGGCCTCGCGTGGACAATGCGCGCTCGCCGGGGCGCGCGCGTGTGAGCCGGGGCTGGCCGAGCGGGGCTTCCCGGCCGGTGCACCGCGCGGGCCAGCTGGGAAGAAGGGGAGGCAGGGGACTGCCCAGTCCAGGCGGGCCTTCTCCCCGTCCCCGCGGGGTGTTGAGGCTGGGGATTGCTCGCTACGCTCGGCCCTGCGGATCCTGTCCAAAGAGTTGAGGCAGGGGATTGTACGGTATGCTTAGCCTAGGCGGGCCCGGTTCAAAGAGCTGAGGCAGGGGACTGCTCAGTGTGCCCAGCCCAGGAGGGCCCTGCCCAGGGAGGAGAGGCAGCGGACTCCGCAGGGTCCCCAACCCAAACGGCGCCCGGTCGATGGGCAAGCCGGACCTCGTTTGTGGTCGGTTTCTCTCCGGTAATCGAGGCAGGAGGAAAACGCCTAGGAAAGGCCTAACCTCCAAAGTGTGGGTGTGGGCGGGGACTGTCTCTTTAGAACGTCTGCCCGGTCACCCAACCCGCTTCTCTCCCCAGGTGTCATCGGACTGGTGGCCTTGTATCTGGTGTTCGGTTATGGAGCCTCTCTCCTCTGCAACCTGATAGGTTTCGGATACCCAGCCTACATCTCGTAAGTGGCTCGCCCCGCCGCAATTCTTCTCCCTTCACCCCTGAAGGCTCACATGTGGGCTGTTTAGCCCAGGTTCTTGAGACAGAAGTCAGAGCTCCTTAAAGTTACCGTACTGACTGCTTAAGGTTACACATTTGGGAGCCTTAACTTGTTCTCCGATCTCCTGTCGGCCGGCCAAAAGGTGTTTTATTTTTTATCAGATTATACTGACAAGGAGTTGACCTTACCCAGGCCGCACAGAATGTGGTGGAGCCCAGTCCTCCACTTTCAGGCAGACGGACTAAAACAGCCATTGGGAGTGAACTGCACCCCATTGATGACTTCCGGGGATTTCTACCATATGTTTTTGTACGAAGTAAAACCCAGTCGAGAAAGTTAGAACTTTCTTGATTCAGAGTTCTATTCAGGGCAGGTGAAGACTTTGGGCTCCATTTATTTGATCCAGGCTCTCACACTGTAGCCCTGACTGGCCTAGAACTCATTTTTTTTTTTTTTTCCTTGTAGCCAAGGCTAACCTCATCTAACCTTAGCTTTTCTGGCGCTGGGATTACAGATGTGAGTCACCAGCCTGGCTTAGCTTTTTGATTTTTAAAAAAGGCTAATTATTGGACCACTGAGATGGCTCAGTGGTTTGCTGTTTGCCACCAAGACTTGAGTCCAGTCCTTGGCCACCCACATGGTAGGAGGGAGAAGTGACCCCCTCCAGGCTTCCTCCATGCCTCCATGCCATTGGCCTGCTGCTTCCCACCACAGATGAATAAAGGTCAGAATGACAGAAATTTAAGGCTATTTTTTTTTTTTTTTTATTTTTAAAATTTAATTTGGGGTTGAGGATATAGCTCAGTGGTAGAGCGCTTGCCTACCAAGCACAAGGCCCTGGCTTCGGTCCCTAGCTCCAAAAAAATATAAATAAATAAATAAAATTAAAATTTAATTTTTTGTGTATGGGTGCTATACCTATGTCTGGGCACCGTATGTGTGTCTGGCATTGGAGGAGGCCAGAAAAGGGTGGTGGATTCCCTGGAACTGGAGTTTTGTACAGTTGTGAGTCAGCCTGTGGGTTCTGGGAATCAACCCTGGGACCCGTGGAAGAGCAGCCAGTGTTCTTAACTGCTGAGCCATCTCTCCAGCCCCAATGCCAAATATCAAAAGCAAATTGGGAAACACCATAACAAGCCTTATAAAATACATTCATGACATAGCTCCATGGTTAAATTATTCATGTAATTAGAAAATGAATCACAAGATTAGGATCTGATGAGTATTATTTATTTTATAACTTAATGTGGGTTTTTTGTGGTTTTTGTTTGTTTTTGTTTTTTGGGGTTTTTTTTTTTGGTTTGTTTGTTTTGTTTTTGGTTTTTCAAGACAGGGTTTCTGTGTGTAGCTTTGTGCCTTTTCTGGAACTTGCTTTGTAGACCAGGCTGGCCTGGAACTCACAGAGATCCCCCTGCCTCTGCCTCCCGAGTGCTGGGATTAAAGGTGTGCGCCACTGCCGCCCGGCTTTACTGTTTGTTTTTGAAGATATTGTATAATTTATCATTTTTCTGAGCAATCAGAATTGCTCTTCTCTCCACAAATGAATTTTATTTTATACTATAACAAAGTTGGTGGGTTTCATCCATTTGATTTCTGAAACTTTTCAACCATGCTGATAAAAATAAAGGTGAAAACAATTCAGTTGGAGGCCAAGACACAGATAATGTTATTATACCATGTGACTATTATTGGCTAGATTGGAACTTAGCATATGCTGGGCGGGAAAAAATGTTTTTATTGTTGTTTTGTTTTGTTTCATTTTTGAGACAGTCTCAAATAGCTCAGGCTGGCCTCAGACTTGCCATGTAGCCGAGGATAGCCTCAAACTTCTGATCCCCCTGCCTCTGTCTCTCCAGTGCTAAGATTATAGGCAATGCTACCACAGTTAGCTCTGCAAATTTGCTTTTAGAAGTTAGTTGTTCTGGATAAAGGCCAGCTGCTGATGTGACGTGCTTGCTTATGGAGTTGGACACCCTCAGACGTCAAACTGAGAAGGGATGCTCCCCGGGCATTACCTGCTAATGCATCGCCTGGCTTCTGTGACAGTACCGAGGATGACTAAGGCAGACCTTGAGGATTGGTTTGGCTTTCACTGCGGTAAAGGTAGAGAGAAGGCCTTCTAGTGATAGTTGATGTTAAATGCTGATAGCAACCTTGTTGGAAATAGCTCCCTGTGCGGTAACAAAGTTACCTGGTAGTGCACTCTTTCCCTGACTCTGGGCATTTCACCTGCAATTCTTTTAAAAAGGGAACTTTGTGAAGCATTTTCAGTGTGCGGCTTAGGATTGTTTCTCTCCTTCCACTGTGGGTACTGGAGGTTGAACTGGGGTTACAGGTTTGACAGCAAGTCTTCTCCCTACTGAGTCTGCCTTTCCCCAAGAATATGGAGGTTTTAAAACCTTGATGACATCATAACCTCTGTTTTCCGACGTTAGTGCTACTCGATACATAATTGTGTGATAAATGTAACTTCTTTGTTGGCATGGTGGTTTTGAGCTTATTTATGTGAGCTGAGTTAAGACTGTTTCTTGGGGCTGGAGAGGCTTCTCAGCAATAAAGAGAACTTGCTGCTCTTGCAGAGGACCTAGGTTTGGTTCCCAGCACCCTGATATAGCTCAGAACTGCCTGTAACTCCAGTTCCAGGGGGCTCATTGCTCTCCTCTGTCCTCCACAGACACCAGGCATGGCCATGGTACACATACGACCATGCATGCGGGCAAAATATTTAAACATACAAAATAAAATTTTAAAAGATTAAAAAAGTCTGTTTCTAAGCTAGGCATGGTGGTGCGTACCCTTAGTCCCAGCACTTGTGAGGCAGAAGCAGGAGGATCTTAGGCCAGCCTGGTTTACATAGTGAGTTCCAAGCTACATAGTGAGACTGTCTCAAAAAAGAAAAAAAAAGAAAGAAAGAAAGAAAGAAAGAAAAAAAAAAGAAAAGAAAGGTCTGTTCTGGATGGAGCATGTAGGTCCATGTACATGTGTAAGTGCATGTGACCAAAAGTGAGGCCAGAACTAGGTTGTGTTTCCTTGTCTAGAAGTAATGGCAGGCTGGGCTATTTTCAGTCATTTTCAAAGGGATTTTTTTTTTTTTTCTGAGACAGTGTTTCTTTGTGTACTCCTGGTTGTCAAAGTGATTTTTAAGTTGCCATTTTTAGCCTTATTATTTCTTTGTTTATTCATTCATTGTCGACATGGTCGACTACAGATTATTGACTTTTTTTTTTTAACCACATGTTCGGTGTTTCTGTTTGTTACTGGAAGTTGTAACTGGTCATTTCTAAGTAGCAGAAGGGGGTGGATTTTCCAGGTTTTAGAATGTGGTCAATAGTGCATAGGCTTTATTTTCTTTTCAGTTGTTATATTCTGAGGCAAAGTGACTTTGTAGTACATTTTAGTAAGAGTTAGAAAAACACATGTTATAAAGGACATTTAATGATTTAAGCAAAACTTCAGAAAGTAATATTCAGTGGTTCTATCACTCCCACTGGTGTTTGTGTGTATGAGGCTGGCCTTTCTGCAGGTCCAACTCTTGTCTTTAAAGTCAGCATAGGATTCTGTGACTTGGGTAACCACTGGAGTCATTGGAGAGGCCTAAAAATACTGATGGCTGTCTGGGTCTTTCCCCCATAGGTTCTGATCTGATCAGTCTGGGATATGGCCTGGGCTTGGGGGTTTTGAAAGGCCTATGAATCTTTCATACTTTTTAAAGGATTATAACGTGCAGAGAGTTTTGAGAGCCTCTGGTATAGCATGGCAGGTAGTAACCGCCACACAAGTGCCCTTTAAGTGTGAAGACTGGACAAGAGGGAGGGAGGGAAGCTAGCCCTCTGTTCCCGAGAGTAGTCTAGAGACGTCCTCAGTGCCCTGCTCTGTGGAGGAGGTTCAAGAAAAAATAGGATTTGTACACAGTAAAAAGCAGACAGACCCCAGTCAGTAAACATTCAGGCAGCCAACATTAATTTAATTAAATCTGTTCATTGTTTAGCCATGATTATTGTGATTGTCCAGTTTTTCAGAAGAAAAGATCCTTAACAATGGTGGGTTTGAGTAGTGGTTAGACCATTGTTTGCTGGGGTTGGGGAGATGTCTCAGGGGGTCAGAGTGCTTGCTGGGCAAACATGAGTACACAGTGCCCACACTCAAAGCTGGGCATGTGTGCATGTGCTTGTATCCCCAGCATTGCTGGGTTGGGGTAGGCACATCCCAGGAGCTCATTGGCCAGTCCGTCTAGCTGAAACAGCAAGCTTCTGATTCACTTACAGGCTTTGTCTCAAGGAAGCAATATGGAGATGTAGAGGAGAACACACATCCTTCTCTGGCCTCTGCATGGGCACACACAGACACAAACCCACACACGCATGTGCATACACCACACCCATATTCATACACACACACCACCACCTTGGTTTCTGCATGTATGTCTCTGTCTGATTGGGCTCATATAAGAGCAGGTGATTTATGAATGAGGACATTTTTGTTCTGACTTCTGAAGGCTAAGAATTCCAGGACCAAGCAGCCAGCTGATTTGGTGATCTGATAACTGTTGTCTGCTTCGGAAATAGCACCAACCTGTGGTGTGGTCACGTGGTAGAAGAGGCGACCAGGTACTCTCAAGCCACTCACATCAGGCAGAGCACTTTCAACCTAATCGCCTCCTGAAGGTCCCATCCTTAGAACTGTCACGTTGGGGTATTGGGTTCCATCAAACCGATTTGGGGGTTACTGAAATTCCGACCCTAGCCACTGTCTTCACTCAGTCTCCCCGTTTCCAAACCTTACTGTTCTCTTCATTCCCCAGGATAGTTGTTCTTCAAAACGGAGGTTCATCTGCTTAGCAGATGGCAACGTCAGCCGTATGGTACCCGCTGCTGGTATAGCCCTTTAGATGTGGCAATGAGAGAGACACCCCGTCCCTCTTGCAGCAGGTCTGCTGGTGAGCAGGCAGGAAGAAGGTCAAGTAGTGACAGAATGGTGAAGTCCCTCCCAAAAGAAAGAGTCAGGCAGCTGGGTGGTCAAGAGGAACAGGAAAGGCTCTCTGGATGTTTATCTGCGGTGCTGTTTAGGAACCAGCTGGAGCCAGCCTGGCAGAAGAAGCCGAGTGGGCCACGGCCTGAGGCAGCAGCAGCCTGAGAGGGAAGAAGGCTGAGGGAGGTTCCCAAGGGTGGCTGGTCTGCAGAGGGCAAAGCTGACCGGGAATGAAGTAGCCTTTCACCCCAGGTGGCTGTATTTTTCTGATTGTGCCTGAGAGGGTTGAAATAAGGGTCACATGATAGGACTTCCCAGGTAGAATGTAAATGGCTGCTGAGACCTCTGGATTGGTGATCCGGCCGAAGGTCTGCCGGAATTTATTTCCTTCTTTCCTTGCCTTTCGGCTTTGTTCCTGCCGTCTGTGCCGTTACAGGAAGGGGCAGACCAGTGGCATCAAAAGGTCACTGTTGGGCCTAGAGATTGCAGGGTGTGCAAATGAAATTTGGAAAAGCTTATTTGGCCTCCTGCCTTTTTCCATTACTCACCCCCTTGAGAAATTCATGGGTGAGGCTCAGGTGCATCTGGCCCCAGGTCAGGACTCCCTGACTGCTGGAGCGTGGAAACAGTGATGAGTGGGGGAGCCGGTGCCTTCTCCCAGGCCCCCTTCCCAGTGGTCATTGTGTTTTCTGTGTACAGTTCTTGGAGCTCCCTAACGTCTGTGCTCCTGTATACTTCGGCTGCCCTGTGTAGGTATCTGAAAGCCAGTTCCAGCCCTTTTTGTTACCAAGAACTGTTGACAGATCGGCCTTCACCCCTTCCCCCTATTACTTCAGACAAAAAAGGAACCTCTTATAAGGACAGACCCACATCTCCCCCGTAGGCCAGTGCACACTTCAGTGGCCAGCATGTCCACAGACCTGGCAGACATCTCTACTGTCTAATTCGAAACATTTTTGTCACCCCTAAAAGCAAATCATTAACAGTCACTCCCCTGTCTCCTCCCTCAACTCCTGGGAGCCCTGAGCTGACCTTCTGTCCCAGTGGATCTGCTCTGGGCATTTCACAAAGTGGACATGCGCTTTGCGGCTTTTGTGACTCGGTGCAGCCCTGCCTTTAATGGCAATGCTCAATTAAGAGGTCCCGAGACCAGCAGAGAATGGCATTCTGCACCTTCATACACGAAGCCTGTGCCTGAGACCTGTAGGGATCCTTGGCAGTGTGGCCGGTATGGTGCTAGTTCAGCCAGGGGCCCAAATCCCATCCTTGCTTCTTCTCACAAGTGGAATTGTGAGGTGAGTCTAATGGCTTGGTTTTCCATTCCTGTCCTCGCCCTGCAGTGAGAAGAAAGGGGAGGGCTGGTCTTCTGCCCTACTCAGAAAGCTTGTGGTTTAAAATTCTGCACAAACATCTGTGTCTTTCTCTCCTTCTATTTCCTATGTGCTTAGGAAAATCAGGCTGCTGCCTTTCTACAGTTGTCAGAATTCAGCCTTAGAGGTCAGAAATCATCACGGTCCTTTAGCGTTGAGTGTGTTTTGGTTTGTTTTCTGTAGGGTAAGGGGTTGAGCACAGGGCCTTGTGCTGCTAAAGCACACTTCACTGCGCCAGTCCACAGCTCCTTTTAGTTTCAAGTGACATTCTGTGGTCAGGCATGGGCAGCACACACCTGTCGTCATAGCACTTAGAAAGTGGAGGCGGAATATCAGGAGTTCAAGGTTATGCTCAGCTGCATGGCAAGTTCGAGGCCAGCCTAAGACTCTGCCTGCCCCCAAATTAAAAACAAAAGAAGGAAGTTGAGGAAAGAGAAATGATGGTCCAGGGATGGTCATGCACGCACGCACCACACACACACCACACACCACACACACACACACACACACACACCACACACCACACACACACACACACACACACACACACACACACCACATACCACACACACCACACACCACACACACACACACACACACCACATACACACCACATACCACACACACACCACATACCACACACACACACCACACACCACACACACACACACACACACATACCACACACACACCACATACCACACACACCACATACCACACACACACACCACACACACACACACACACACACATACCACACACACACACCACACACACACCACACACCACACACACACACACACACACATACACACCACATACTACACACACACCACACACCACACACACACACACACACACACACACACCACATACACACCACATACCACACACACACCACATACCACACACACACACCACACACCACACACACATACCACACACACACCACATACCACACACACACACACACACACATACCACACACACACCACATACCACACACACACACACACACACACCACATACCACACACACACCACATACCACACACACACACCACACACACACACATACACACCACATACCACACACACACCACATACCACACACACACACACACACACACACACACACACCACATACCACACACACACACCACACACACACACATACACACCACATACCACACACACACCACATACCACACACACACACACACACACACACCACATACCACACACACACACACACACACACACACACACACACACCACATACCACACACACACACACACACACACACACACACCACACACACACCACATACCACACACACACCACATACCACACACACACCACACACACACACACACACACACACACACACACACACACACACACAGAGAAGGAGATAGAGACGCCGTGTTTCCCAAGGTTATACAGTGGCCAGGCTTGATCTGGAACCTGCTGCTACACAGGAATGTAACAGCACCTTTAGGCATGTTAGTGCTAATCTTTACAGACTGTAAACATGTTTACAGTTCATCACTATGGTATCTGTATTTAAAAGTTTTGAAATCTCACATCCACCTCAGAGACATGTTATTTTGTTTTTTGAATGTTCTCCAGCTCAGTTTAAATGAGGCACCATTATAAAGAGTTTTATTTTCTCTGGGCACAGTGGCATATTTCTTTTATTCTAGCACTGTGGAGGCAGAGGCAGGCAGAGCTCTGTGAGTCCAAGGCCAGCCTAGTCTATATAGTGAATTCTAAGCCAGCCGGGGTGAGTGAGACCTTCTTTCAAAAAAGAAAAAGACGGGTTTTTTTCTGAAAAGATTTGTTTTTTATTATTTTAAATTGTGTGTCTGTGGGGGGGTATGTGAACATGAGTGGGTGTCCAAAGAGGCCAGAGGTGGTTGTGAGCCATCCAAGGGGGCTAGAAATTGAACTCTGATCCTCTGCAAGAGCAGTATGAGCTCTTCTTAACTGCTGAACCATCTCTCTAGCTCTAAGAATTTTGTGTTCACAAAGATGATGGACACTTGTGTAACATTTTATTTAGCTGAAAACTGCATATATCTTTGTCTAAGGGCTTTACAGATAGGGCTCATTTATGTTCATAACAATCCTATTATGTAAACGCTGCGGTAATTCTCACTTTTACAGACGGGGCGGAAGTAACAGTACCTGGATCGAGGCTTTGCAGTCAGTGGGTGGGAACTGGTGAGCCAGCCCAAGGAGTGTGGCTCCCTAATCTGGATTTTAGTTAGATGCTTCTTCCCATGTTGCCTTTCACATGTCCTGTAGATTCATGCAGTGACCTTATGTAGTGAAGAAAATCGAACTGTGTTAACTCTTTTATTAAATCAGCTCTGTGAACATATTAGCTTTGTGCAGAATGTCCCCCTATCTCTCAGATGAGGTGTCATCACCCCCCCCCCCCCATATACGTGCACATGGAGGCATTTGCTGTGTTTTGTGAACACGAACTAAAATTACTATTAACTTCTCTCGGTTACCTGTCATGTAGCTTTAATTTACCATAGCACTGGGGATGCACCCAGGGCCTCGAGCTGTGCATGCACTCTGCTGTTGACAGACATCCCAGTACCTGGCTTTTTGAGACCAGTCTCAATAAGTAATTGGGGCTGGTCTAGAACTCATTTCCCCCGGCCTCTGTTCTTCTATTCTGGGATTTTAGGCATGTACCATCCTACTTGGCTGAACGTTATGATACCATACTTGTCACACATATTTAGTTCCAAAGCCTTTGGCTGTATTGACAATGGTGGTACTGGTGGGATTTGCTTGTGGACTCACTTACACAGTGTGTGAGTCATTAAGTTGGCTATTGGAGCCTTTAGGGGAGAGTATTAAAAAGCGGATAAAGGCACCTGCCACCAAGACTGGTGACCTGAGTTCAATCCCTACACCCCACGTGGTAGGAGGAGAGAAGAGACTCTTGTGTTCTGACCCTCACATGTGCACTGTAGCACACACCCCCGCCCCCCCCACAACAAGTCATAAGAATTTTAAAGATTAAAGGAACAAGTTCTATTTTCATTGTTTGTATAGTTCACTGAGAAGATAGTTTCACACAGGTAAGACACTTACTAAATACTATCCATCTCATTTACATTGTTTTGTTTGGTGTGTGGTACATAGTCTAAATAGTAAATAAGTAAGTTAGTTGTATTGTATGACTCCTCATGTTGTTAGCCTTTCTTGTTCTCTTGGTATTATTTCTTGCTTTGAAAACACTTGTGTTCTTCACTGAAAACAAAACAACAAAGACAGCAGCAAACGGAGACCTTGGCGGCGGTGGTGGTGCACACCTTTAGTCCCAGCACTCGGGAGGCAGAGGCAGGCAGAGCCCTGTGAGCTGAAGGCCAGCCTGGGCTACAAAGCGAGATCCAGAACAGCCAGGACAGGGCTACATAGAGAGACCCTGTGACCTTCCCTCCTGTGAGAGGCTAGCTCCCACCTTTTAAAAGGGTTCCTATGAGGAGGAGAGAGGGATAGAAACTTGTAGATAGAAAGATAGCGAAGAGGAAAAAGAAACACAGGATAGAGGAAAAAGAAACACAGGATAGCTTCGGAAGGTTCTGGATCAAAACACAACAGCCCCTTCTGCTTCTTCAAAAGGACTTTTTGTAACAATGCCAAGGGGTGAGGCAAAAGACCTCCCCCTTGCTAGATCAAAGCACACCACACAGCCAAGTGTAGCCCCTTCCAAACACCTGGTAACCATGCCAGTGGTCCAATCATCCCCTTATGCAGCCCTGCTGGGTAAAGCAAGCTCAGATCCTTGGACCCTGAGTAAGTTCTCACTAGGAAACCTCTGTAGGTCTCTACACCCCCACCAAAATGAAAGCTGTGGCGACCCATAGTTTTTTTACCGTCTTACTTTTCCAGGAAGAAGGAAAAAAATTCCCTTATTTGAATTGGGGCAAAATAGTTCATAGGCTTTAAAATCTTTTTTAATACTTTTTATTTTATGTATATTAATGTTTTGCCTCCTTGTATGGATGTATACAGCATGTGTGCCTGGTGCCCACAGAAACCAGAAGAGGGTGCCAGGTCCTCCAGACTGGAGATATAGACTGTCTTGAGTTGCCAAGTAGGTGCTGGGATCGAACCTGGATCCTCTGCAGTGGCAGCCAGTGCTCCTAACCAGTGAGCCACCTCTCCAGCCCCTAAAATGCCTCTTATATGCAGCACTGGTGATAGGAAAACTGGGTTGCTGTGTTAGGGACTCTTGTGTCTGCTGTATGAGAAGCATGACCAACATTGAGATCGAGATTCTCTGAATTCAAGCGTCTAAGGAGCGACCTTGAACTCCGAGATGCGTGCTGTGAGCACTGCTTTCCTCCGAAGATGCAGGCTTCCTCGGTTCTTCAGCAGCAGCGCATCCTTGTCTGTCTGCCTGTTGTTTAACAGATGTACTTGGCAGTTAGCTAGTTGACTTGGTAAGATCTAGTGATGGCGGGGCTGGAGAGATGGCTCAGTGGTTAAGAGCACTGGCTGTTCTTCCAGAGGTCCTGAGTTCAATTCCCAGCACCCACATGGTGGCTCACAACCATCTGTAATGAGATCTGGTCCCTCTTCTGTATACATAATAAATAAATCTTAAAAAAAAAAAAAAAGATCTAGTGATGGCTGTGATTGACTTTCACAGTAAAGTGTGTTCTTTGAAGATAGAATTGTAGCTGAGTGGCACATGAACCATGCAACGCAGTATGTAAGTGTGTGAGAATTCAGAGGCCTACTAATATAAAGTTGATAATTACCAGGTATGTTACCCCTGGGCAAACAGCCCAACTTAGAAAAAAATCTATTTGTATTTAGAGGGTGTGGAGAGAGCAAATGAACAAGTGTGGAGGTCAGAGGACATTTCTGTTTTGTTTTTTTAAGTTTATCTTTGTTTTAAATTATATGTGTGTAGGAGCTTGTGCGCATATGAGAGTATTTGTGGCTCGTATACGTGTGTGAGTGCAGGTGTCTGAGGACTCTAGAGGTGCTAGAGCTGGAGTTACAAGAAGTTGTGAGCCACCTGGTGTAGGTGCTGGGAATTGAACCCAGGCCCTCTGCAAGAGCAGGAAGAGAGAGCCCTTAGCCACCGGAGCCGGCCGTCTCTCCAGCCCCCTCCCCTCAGACCTTGTTCTGTGGCCGTCTCTCTTTTCAGACAGGGTGTTGTGTGTGGGCAGCTAGCAATCTGAGTGTGCTGTCTGCACCTCCGTCTCGTGGTTGGAGCGCTGGGGCTATAGTCATAAACACTGTTTCACATGTGCCTTCAGGGGACGGGACTCATGTCTGGCTTCACCCCCTCAGCCATCTTGCTGGCCTCCAGTTTACGTTGAAAAACCTCAATGTTCTCATGTGTGAAGAGCCCCAGGAGCAGGCATTCTGTAAGGGCTGAATTCAGGGTCATTCTTTTTATTAGCATACCAGGGAAAACTGACTTAGTCATGCTTAGGGTTTCCCAACTTTACCTCATGGAACTTCGACAATTGAAGAATTACGAACATTCCCAAATGCTATTTTCTTTCTTTCCTTTTCTCCTCACTCATTTTTGTTATTTCTTGTCATTTCCCCCCATGCTTAAACCATCTGCTAAAAAGCATCCTTATTCAAAGATGACAAGAACTGTGGCGCTTTATTCTTCAGTGTTGTGAGTTTGTGTGGCTTGTAGTTTTTGGTTTTTGTTTTGGTTTTTGTTTTTTCTGCCTTGGTTCAGTGAGACAGAGTGTCCCTGTGCAGAGTATAACTAACCTGGACTGACAAGGTTTGGACTTTAAATCCACTTTCTTTTCTTCTTTTTTCGGGGTGGAGACTCCAAGTCTGATCATTTATTTGCCACTGGTAAAGACTTATTTCTGACCGGACTCCGACTCCGTACAGGCCCTCAGCGGTAATCTCTTCCTGGTGGGGCTCTTTGGCTTCCCTCATCCTTGCCAAAAGTCAAGCATGTTCTGCAGCCTCCGCCATGATTCCCTAGAGCATTGTTTCTTCAGAGCGATGTGTCGTGTTTGTGTTACAGGACACGTGGAGTAATAGACGCTGATTCCTGCGTGCTTTGGTCCTGGGCTTCTTACCATCTTTTCTTAAGGGCGTTCTCACGGCATGTTGTTGGACATCACTTTCTTTAGAGAGGTTGAAAGCTTTCAGGTTCTGCTAGCTCCTTTGGGACTACTGAGCCACAGTAGTATCTGTTAGTTCAGGAATACACCCCTTCTTGTGAGAACCTGGTTAGGAATGCTCAGATTGGCACCCACAGTGTATCCTGAACAGAGGGGGCTTCCTCTCTCTGGTTCTTCTTGGTCTGTAGCAAGAATGCCCTTGACTCACAGCAGGTGTGCTCTGCTGAGGGTCAAGATGCCTTGTTTGTCGTTCCCATCACAGATTCGGACCACATGACCCTTCACTCTTCACCCAGAGCATCAGCAGCCCCATGGCCAGGGCTTCCCATAGCTTCTTTTCCTGTTTGCTAGTTTTACTTTGTTGATGAGATAAATAATAGCATTTTTATAATCTAAAATACTCGATAAAAGTTGAGCAGCTTAAACTTCTGCTTTGTGGTTCTGGGACTCAGAACTGGGGCCTGTCTGTGCCATGCAAGGTGACATCACTAAACGACACATCCCTGGCTCCTGCTTCTGCTGCAAGTGCTGTTGTCTTACTCTGAGAGACTGTGTCCTGAAGGAAGAACTCAGCATGGAGGAAAATGAACAGGCTGTACAGTTGCCATGTGAACCTGAAATGTAGTGTGCTGACTAAGGACAGACCGGGAGTGCAGAGGGGGTAGTCTGGGGCTGGTGCTGGTGTCCTTCCTCATTGCCTCTGGTTTGTGATGCTGGGGTCGAATGCAGCGCCACACCTCACACATACATGCTTGGCAGATGCTGCACCTCCGAGCAACATCTGCTCGGGAAGCTGGAAAAAAACCTTCTTAGAAAATGTGTCCTTATGCTGTCAGGCATAAGTTCCTCCCCATCACTGGTCACGGCTGTGCTGCCTGAACCCCCCTAACTGTTAGGAGTCACAGGGTTGTCAAGCAAAGGCATTGGGGTTTCCACAGTGGGTTGAGGCTCTGATCGTCTCCTGGGCCTGCCTTCCCTAGTCAAGGGCATCTCTGCCAGTTATTTCACACACACAGTGCTGTGAGTGTGCCACGAAGGAGTGGTTACCAGTGTCTGTCATTCGTCTGGAGAGAGTCTTCACTGGGCCTGAGGGGGGCCTGGAGCTGTTAGAATTTCTGATGCAGTGGCAGCATAGCTATGAAAGTTCAGTGGTGGCAGTGGCCCGCCATTCCACACACGAGCTCCCCCATGCCAGTTAGACTGGCCGCAGGTAGGTAGCCACAGGTGCTGTACACATAGGAAAAGATGTACTCTGTCTTGATCAAAACAGCTGGAACAAAACCAGTCATGACCGCACACACTTGCAGTCACAGCACCTAAGAGATGGGGCTCGGCGGGAGATCAGTTCACAGAGAGCCTCGGTTACATGTCACATTTGAGGCCAGCCTGGGCTACATGAGACCCGATCTTTTTTTAAAAAAAAGGTGGTGGCACACACCTGTGGATGCTGAGGTAAGAAAGTCTCAAATTCCAGCCCAGCTCAGGCTACATAGCAGAACTGTGCCTCTAAAGAATGGGTTGGGGTGGGGAGGGAAGAGGGAGTAGTTTAACCGGAGTTTAATTCCTGGAACTCAGGTGAGACAGTGGCCTTGTCCTCCTCACACACAATACATAGAAGAAATAGATAAGTAAATAAATAAATGTTTTTTTTTAAACCACTAAATTACATTTCCATTTACAGTTTCTTGAAACAGGTTTTTCATCCAGCCCAGGCTAATTTGAATTTAGTATGTTGCTGAATCTGCCCTGGATCCTCAGGCCCTCACCACACATAGGCGTTCCTTGCTTTGCTGTGTTTTACATTACATAGTAAACATTTATTTCTGTCTGTGTGTGTGAGAGAGAGTGTGAGTACACATGTGGAAGTCAGTACGTCCTGTAGCAGTCAGCTCTTCCACTGTTATGTGGGCCCCAGAGTTTAAACTCAGCTAGGCCAGGCAGCAAGCTGTTGGACTCACTGACCCACCACATAGGTTCTAACATGCTTTGAGATCTCACAAAGTTGCTGTATAATGCTTGCATTCCAGATGTAACCCTTCAGCTCAGACTCCCAAGTGCGGGATCATGGCCCTGTGCCAGCCCTGTGCCTTTACTCTGTTTTCATGCCTTTCAGAGTTGTCATGTGGTTTTTGTGCCCCAAACTCCGTTTTCCTGTTTCAGACTCCCAAGTACTGGGCTTCCAAGTGTACACCCTCACGGACCTGACCTGGAGTTGTTAACGTTTTTCTTTTTCTAATATGGCATTGACCATTAGCAGTGAGAGGAAGTGAGGACCCTTCCTAACTCCTGAGTTGTCCAATAAGCACACTATCTCTTTTCAAACAGTAACCTAATGGTGTGGTGGCGCACGCTTTTAATCCCAGTGCCCAGGAGACAGAGGCAGGAGGACCTCTGAGTTCAGCCTAGTCTACTGAGTGAGTTCCAGGACAGCCAGAGCTGTTACACAAAGAAATCCCGTCTCGAAAAACCAAAAAAAAAAAAAAAATTGTGTGTGAGTGAGTGCCTTCGTGTATCTGTGTGCACCACTTTCGTGCTTGGTGGTGTCCAGGGAGGTGTGAAGAGGGTGGCCCATCACTTGATCACTTGGAGTTACAGATGGTTGTGACACACTATAGCCACAAGACCAGTTAAGCGCTCTCAACTGCTGAGACGCCGTTCCAGCCCCTGGAACTTTTAAAACTTTTTCTACTTGTCATACCTTTTGACCCAAGACTTTTGTTTGTTTGTTTGTTTTTTGAGACAGGATTTCTCTGTGTAATCCTTGCTGTTCAGGAACTCCTTGTAGACCAGGCTGGCCTCAAACTCATGTAGATCTGCCTGCCTCTGCCTCCCAGGTGCTGGGACTAATGGCGTGCACTGCCATGCCCAGCCTGACCCAAGACATTTTATAGGATCCTAAGTGTATAGGTAAGTAAGCACAGAGACAGGCAGATCTCTATAAGTTCAAGGCCAGCTACAGCTACATAAGAGACCATGTCTCTAAACAAACAAAGCCAAATATATAGGTTTGTAAAGTAGGTATGCAAATCAAACGTGTACTGGTAATAAATCTATTAGAAACATTTTAGAACAGTTCTTTGAAACACAAATAATTTTACCATTGTTAAAAATGCAGACAAAAAGAAAAAAAAAAGTTGCTGGGTGGTGCACACTTTTAATCCCAGCACTTGGAGGCAGAAACAGGTGGATCTCTGTGAGTTCGAGGCCAGCCTGGTCTACAGAGGGAGTTCCAGGACAGCCAGGGCTATGCAGAGAAACCTGTCTTGGAAAACAAAACAAAACAGCAACAAAGAAAGTAAACAATACTTACCCTAAAATCCCAAACAAAAACGGTATAATGGTAATGTAAGAATTTTTAAAATCTGATATTACAAAATGCCTAGTTTGTAAGAAGAATTTTCTTTTTAAGTAGCCTGTTTTTTTTTTTTTAAAGATTTATTTATTATATATACAGTGACCTGTCTGCATGTATACCTGCAGGCCAGAAGAGGGCACCAGATCTCATTACAAATGGTTGTGAGCCACATGTGGTTGCTGGGAATTGAACTCGGGACCTCTGGAAGAACAAGCAGTGCTCTTAACCACTGAGCCATCTCTCCAGCCCTAAGTAGCCGTTTTTTAAGAGTAATTATAGATCCATAGGACAAGAAATTCCTGTGTACTCCTACCCCTCTCCTGTCCGCATCCCTGCCAGAGCAGAGTGTGTTTCAGCTGCACCCAGATGGATGCCTCTTTATCACCGAGACTTGCAGCCTGGTCGGTCTGCATCAGGGAATGCTTTCTGCTCTCTTGATGACGGTTGGTTTGGGAGGGAGAAGGATGGGTGGTTCGGGAGCATCCCAGCTCTGGTTTTCTTCCTGTGTGTCTGGTGCTGCCCTTGGATGTCCTCAGTTCTCAGCTTTGTCTCAACAAGCAAACAAACCCAACTGTGGAGCTGTGAACAGGAGGTGGGCCGACAAGGAGGGAGTCAGCCAGCACCAACTGTTGACCCCTGTGGGCTGGGAGAGACTCAGGAGTGCCCCGGGTGGATCAGGACCAGTTCAGTACCAAAGACAGTAATTTTTCCCAGTGTTTCTTCCAGAGTTGGCTCAAAGAATGTTTCACCGGTATCCAAAGTGTTCCTACTAACCTGCAAACAGGACTTTGGAGGTTTCAGCTAACTCTTTAAGAGCACAGAGGATTTGAGGTATAATTAAAATCCATCTGTGAGTCTCTATTATCCTTTTGGCCTTCTTAACTGATAACATTCCTCTGCCAGCTCTTAGTCAGAGAACTGGTGGTGTTCTTCTGCCTCTGATTGCTCACTTCCTAGGAGTCCCAGCAAGCATTACTATAATTATTACCTGCTACGGACATATTGATTCTGTTCCATTCAGTGTTACAAATGCATTACATATACTAACAACTGTAATTGTCACAGCAACACAGTAAGGTGTATCACTTGGTAGATAGCAAGCGAAAGCCCAGAGAGAATGAACACCCATCCCAGGTTTGAACGGATGATGTGGGCAGGGTAGTCAAGTAGTGCCCAGCCAGGCACGCAGTGTGCCCGGTGACCCTGACTTAGAGTGAGTTTTGCTTTTTTTTTTTTGAGCTGAGGACTGAACCCAGGGCCTTGCGCTTGCTAGGCAAGTGCTCTACCACTGAGCTAAATCCCCAACCCTAGAGTGAGTTTTGATAGTTCACTTTGTTCAAGTAGAAAGTTCAGATGAGTCCGTTTTGTCCGGTGGGCTTTGCGTCTCTTCCGTTTCTCTGTGTATGTATGGAAGGCATTTAGTCCCCAGAGCACAGGCTGTCATGTTAGCGAAGACTGTTTATAAGGAAATCTATTAGCTGTTTCCTCCAGAGAGAATTACGTGAGTATGTTCACTTGAGTGTCTGTCTCTAGCGAGGCTCCAGGGAGAGCTGGCCTCATAGGAAGCAGCAGTTACATTGTGGAGCTCAGGGTTTCCAGGAGAACTCTCCTCTGCCCCTTCGTCCTGCTCATTACAGGGACCCCAATACTCAGGACTGATTTTATACTCTGAAAGCTTTCTGGACACCTGTCTTGGTCTGTCAGCACACACAAACATGTCTTTTATTTGTTTGCCTGTTTCGTTTTAACACAAAATTAGAATGTTTTTATACTTAGCAATGTATCTAGGACATCTTTGTTGTTGTCCTTTATAAAGGTGTCAGAATATTAAAAATGTGTTTAAATAGACCATCCCCCCTTATAAAATGTGTTGTGTGGAGCCTCTGTAATCTCTTAATGAATTAGAATGCATTTTGATACCACTTTGTCCGCTTTGACCTCCATGTTCTCTTTCTCTCTCTCTCTCTCTCTCTCTCTCTCTCACACACACACACACACACACACACACACGCACGCACGCACGCACGCACGCACGGCCAGGTGTGCCAATGCATTCCTACAATCCCAGCACTTGGGAGGCAGAGGCAGGAGGATGAACAGTCCAAGGCCAGCCTCAGCTGTATAGCAGATTTGAAGCCAGCCTGGACTACACGAGAACCTGTCTGAAAATACTAAAAAGATAGAAATTTAAAAATGGAGAATTTTAGTTAATTCATCTCTGAGGTGCCCCCAACTCAACGTTTTGTGGTTCCTTATTCTGCTCCATGAATTTGTAGAATTGCCGACTCCCCCAGAGCAGCAAACTGTCTTTCCCACCGTAATTCTGTCTGTCTTTCACCCAGCCCAGCTTCTTCCTTGCCGTCTGCTCTAGGGAAGAGGGGTTCCATTCCTCCATGGTAAGTGGCTCAGGACAGAAGAAAGAGGCTGCAGTGCTGAGCAGAGTGGTCAGGCTTTGGATCAGTGGTAAGAATTGGTAGTGTAGGCCTGCAGAGAGTAATGGACCTGAGAGACCACAGTGTGTCCAGAAAAGCTGTATTTACTCCAGGAGTTCAGAGCTCAGGATCGGTGTCTGCCTCTTCCGATGAAGCCCAGGCCTGCAGAGAGCTGCAGTCATTGCCAGGGGCTTCTGGGATTGTTCCAGAACTCCTCTGGAGTTTAGCTGGAAACTGAAAAGAACCAGAGGCTTTGGTCCAGCAAAGCAAATAGAAGGCATCTAGATGTAGTTCTTAAAATCTCGGGGAAGGGTTTTTAATGAGTCTCATCTTAAGTTCCTTCTGCACTTGAGAGTGTTCAGGTGTGCATTCTAGGCTGGCGGAGTGGGTTTATTGCAGTTCTCTTTTGTGTCTTCTGTGCACCTTTTCTCTTGGTCTCCTCAGTGCTGGGAAAGATGACTGTCCTCTAGCTGCAGCCCCTGGGAAACCACTTCGGCTACCATGTACCAGGCTTTTTCTTTTGGGCCACTAAGCAGCTCCCAAGTCATGACCCGAAGACTTACTGCTTATGAATGCTCAGCCTTATCTTAGCTCATTTCTGGCTAGCTCTTTTAACTTAAATCACCCGTCTCTCTGTCTTCCTTCTGCCTCGGGGCTTTTTACCTTCCTTCTGCATATCTTACTTCCACTGCTGCCTGTGGCTGGCAGCTGCCTGGCTTCTTGTCTGGGCATGTCCCTCTCTTTCTCCTTTTTTTTCCCTTCTCTCTTCTCCAGGTCTAGATTTCCCCTCCTACTTACTCTCTTTGTCTGCCAGCCCCCTTCCCCTAACCCCTCTGTGTGCCTAGCTGTTGGCCATTCGGCTCTTTATTAGACCAATCAGCTGCCTTAGGCCGGCAAGGTGAAGCAAATGTAACACATCTTTACATAGTTAAACAGATGCAGCACCCAGGAATGTAACATGTCTTTACATCGCTAACAGAGGCAGCAGAAACAAATGTAACACATAGTTTACCTAGTTCAATATTCTATGGTACTACTGGGATTTCCCTTCTTAGAGATGAGTAGGTAGGGTAGTGCTGTCAGGGCTGGAAATCTGAAATGATGGTTATCAAGTGTGGCTCTCCATTGGGATCAATGCCCAATTTTCTTTTTTAAAAAAGAAAAATCTTAGTTGTGCTTGGGGTGTATGTATGTGGGGTGGCACATGCTTGCCATGGCACCCCTGTGGGGGTCAGAGGACAATATCAGGTGTCACTCTTCCTTGCTTGAGGCGGGGTCTCTTATTCGCCACAGAGTCCACCAGGCTAGCTGGCTGCTGAGGATCGTCGTTTTTGCCTCGCGTCTGCTGTAGCAGGGCCCAGGTCAGACACATGTTACTGCGTTCAGATTTACATGGGTCTGGGGGTCTGGACACAGCTTCTCACGTGCGCTTCACCCTCTAAGCCCCTCCCCAGCCCTCTTTATTACTGTTTCCGGGAACAACAGTCAGGCTTGAAACCGAGATCGCCCTGCCTTCACCTTCCAAGTGCTCTTACGTCAGGTGTCACACCTGGCTCCTGTCCACCTCTGAGGGCATGCGGCTGTCCTCTGCCTCCCAGAGTCTGAACTGGTAGGTCCGAGAAGACTAGGCATAGTGTTTACCAAGTGCTGCAGCTGGTGCAGATGGTCATTTTCTGGGTTTGTGAGTCAGCAGCCTGGAACACCAACTCCGACCATCACCTTTCACTTCGGATGGACCCCTCCCCTGCACAACTAAGTCGGGAAGGACAGGCTGGTCTCCTGGGGATCTAGACTTTGAGACTGTGACCTTTCTCTACTCTCTCTGCTCTGTGACTGATTTGTGGGCCGTGGCTTTTTCTAGTACAGGACAAGATCTCAGTGGTATCTTCCCAAAGCAAAGTTGCAAACCTCCCACAGTACTTACACTAATTAGTAAATAGTAAGTGTCCACCTTGTGCCAGACATTTTGCTGGGTGCTGTCCAGTGTCTAATGAAGAAAATGACACGCTGCAGTGCAGTAAACATTGGCTTTGGAGGTGGTCCTAGGTATAAACCCATCTCCGCTACTTGTAACACATGCTCTTTCTCCTCTCTAAGCTACAGTTTCTTTCTCTGAAAGACAAAACCAAACCAAAAAGGTATTCCAGGAGCTGTTGTGGAGGTTTTATTTATTTTTATTGTTATTGACAGGGTCTGGTTATGAAGCCCGGCTGGCCTGGAACTCAGATCCTCCTGCCTCTGCCCGCTGAGAGCTGGAGGTGAAGTTTGCCACAGTTGATCCATCTGCCTGACGTTGGAGAACGGGCTGTGAAGGAATAATGTCTCACTAAGGGACAACGTTTTTTCTTTTGCGTTGCTTTTCAGAATGAAAGCCATCGAGAGCCCCAACAAAGATGACGACACCCAGTGGCTGACTTACTGGGTGGTGTACGGCGTGTTCAGCATTGCCGAATTCTTCTCGGACCTCTTCCTCTCCTGGTTCCCCTTCTACTACATGCTGAAGGTACAGTGGCTTCTAATGGGCTGTTGCCGCCACATCTGTCTCCTTTGTTCTCTCGGACTCTGTCTGGGGCCCTTTACCAGGAACAGTAGGAGCGAGGACTTAAATGTTGGCTGCCAGGGTTCTTGTGTCCATTACAGCTAAGAAGGCAGCATCCGAGGTTCCCTTCCTTTGTGTAAGGCCTGGGAAGAGACGTGACAGTGTGTCAAAAGGCGTGTTTGGCAGTTGCAGGGACTGGAAGCATTGGGACTTGACACAGTGTTGCCATTGATCTTCATGCAGTGATGTGTTTCCAGCATTCATAGTGCTGGACAGGCGTCATGATTGGGGGAAAAGCATGTCATTCCCGTGGGAGACTTGGAGAAGAAAATGTCCCATTGGTTCTGAAGGTCATCTTGGTAACTTTGCTGTAGTAGTCAGAGCTCAGCCCTGCCAAACGTTGTTTTTGGCACAGGACTAGCCCACGCTGCCAACATTTGGGGAAGAGGACAGGATACTGAAACTCACAACTGGATCTCTGTGGGCTTCTGGTTGGCACCAGAGGTGAACAAGAAGAGGGAAGGGGTTCATTTCATGGATGTGGAGGTTCTTTTCCCTGGATGGTTTCCCACGTGTCTTCCACAGAAGAGGCCCTGCTCCCTTCAGTGGGTGACATGTACCCAGTGCCTCTGGGTCCCAGACCGCAGAGTTTGCAAGCTAGAGAAGGTGCTGTGTCCAGCCCTGAGGGACTCAGGCTATCCCCTTTCCCCTATAGTCATTTTAATGTGCAGTTCTCATGGCATAGTTTAAAGGTTCAAGTCGTTCTGAAAGATTTTGAAAAAAAAAAAAATCCATTCTGCACTTTGCTTAAAAACAACCATGTCAGAGCTGGAGAGATGGCTCATTGGTTGAGAACATTTGCTGCACTTGCAGAGGATCCAGGTTCGATTCCCAGTACCCAAATAGCTGCTCACAACAGTCTGTATCTTCACTTCCAGGGGATCTGATGCCTCTTCTGGCCTCCATGGATACAGACACACATAAGCTGAACACTCATATATCACAGAATAAGAGTAAATTTTTTTTTTAAGCTGAGGATCGAACCCAGGGCCTTGTGCTTGCGAGGCAAATGCTCTACCACTGAGCTAAATCCCCAACCCAAGAGTAAATATTTTTAAAAAACAAAAAGGCTCACTTTCACCTCATTTATGGCAATTTAGTTTTATTATTTACCTCTGTATCTCTAAATAATACTTGGCTTAGTTGCTTTTTTATATTTTATACATATCTCTTGATTCCATTGAAAAATGATTGGCTCTTCTCCCCCACCCCCGTCCTACCACATGCTTACACCCGTCCATGTCTCCGTCATTCCCACTTACAGAATTATGACTTTGAATGCCGTTCAGTCTGACCATATAGTCGGGATGCTGCAGCACCCCTCAGGTTTTCTGTACATTTGGCAGTTGTTACTCTTATATCTTTAACTTATTTACAGTTTTATTTATTTATCTATCTATTTTTTTGGTTTTTCGAGACAGGGTTTCTCTGTGTAGCTTTGAGCCTTTCCTGAAACTCACTTTGTAGACCAGGCTGGCCTCGAACTCACAGAGATCCGCCTGGCTCTGCCTCCCGAGTGCTGGGATTAAAGGTGTGCGTCACCACCACCTGGCTTATTTTTATTTATTTATTTTTAATTTTTTTAAGATTTACTTATTATTATGTATACAGCACGTATCCCTGAAGGCCAGAAGAGGGCGCCAGATCTCACTACAGATGGTTGTGAGCCACCATGTGGTTGCTGGGAATTGAACTCAGGGCCTCTGGAAGAACAGTCAGTGCTCTTAACCTCTGAGCCACCTCTCCAGCCCTTTTATTTTTATTTATACACATTTGTATACTTCATTTTTAATCTAAGGAAGCTGGGGTGCGGGAGATTAGATAATGGCACCCTTTTCATTCTTCAGTTTCTTTTTGTTTTTGCTTTTCTCTGGGTGGGGAGTTGAACCAGGGTTTTGCACGTGTTAGGCGAGTGCTCTACTACTGAGCTACCCCACCAGCTCCTTTATTTTGATTTTAATTCTGAGATATAAGAAACGTAGTTTTCCTTTGCTGTTTGATCTTAGCCTTTATTAAAAAAAAAACATCTGTCCACATGTCCCTCTTTCTTTCTGTCTGCCTAGTTCTTACATTTGCTCATAGTCACAACCATTCTGTGATTAATGCCATGTGTTGTGATTTTTATTTCAACTGTCATAATTTTCAAGCCTGACTACTCTTGCTAGGCTCGTATTTTAATTTTAATTTACTTGTGTGAGTGTGCGCTTGTGACGGCCAAGGACACTTCCAGGGGTCGGGTCTCTCCTTCTATATTGGTTCCAGCATCAGCTGTCGGGCTCTGGCCAACGAGGCTCGAACAGCTGTCTCACTTCTTTGAGCTGGAAACAGTCTGCTGTAAAATTCTCTGTCATTCAGTTGTGGTTTTGCTCCTGACAGTCTGTAGTTGATTATCTTGTTTTTCTTTGGAAACAGCGTACTCATCAAGTGTCTTATTACTTTGGTCTGAAAACCAATTTTCCTCCAAGGGATTCATAAACTCTGGCTGTGGAATAAAGGCCACACCCATTTATGCTAGAGTTGGGGTGTGTGAGTCCTGGTTCAACTGGCTTTCTTACATCAGTTCTGCTAGTTAGCTTGCTCTGGGGAAAGCCTGTCTCCACCTGCCAAGCACAGGGAGTATAGCCCATCCAGCTTTGTACATGGGTGCAGGGCCAAGCCCTGTGCTCGCAGTGTCTTAGGTACTGAGCCATCTCTCCCCAGAGCCACCATTTCTCATTTTAACTTTGTCCTCATTAGCGCTGAGTGTGGACTTGACCTGGTCTAGAGTGACCAGAGAAGTGGGCGTGCCTTGTGGGGGGAGTATTGATTACTGATTGTTGTAGGAAAGCCCAGGCCACCTGTGGGTGGTACCATTCCCTGGGCAGCAGGTCCTGGGCTGTGTAAGAAAGCTAGTTGAACTTGAGACTGAGGGAGCAGCAAGTGTGTTCCTCCACGGTTTCTGCCTTGCCTTCCCTCAGGGAAGGACCTGTAAGCTGCAACTTACCCTTTCCTTCCCTAAGTTGCTTTTCGTCAGACTGCATTACACAGGAACAGAAGTAAAAACAGGATACTTTAGTAGTATACAAAATCTTACCCCTTCTCTGCTTTTTCATTTTATTTGTGGTTCAGGAAGGACAGTCATTTTGTTTTACATTTCCCTAAAGATAGGGTTTTACTGTGCAGCTCAGGTGACCTCAAATTATTGTGCACAGCTTGAACAATTGATTTTATTTGCTTTATTTTTTGAACAGTTGATTTTAAATTTAACCTGACACCTTTCTGTGGCTATATTGCAAAGGCTTTCCAAAAATCTAGATTTATGTATTTATTTTCTTCCTTCCTTAATTATACAGGTTTACATAAGGCCATTCATGCAAGTACATATTTTATTCTGAGCATATTTCCTCTCTTTTGTTCTCCAGACAATTTAGGTTTCTGACCAGTTTCACTGTAGCAGAGTAGGAAAAGTTGATACATAAAACCAGGCATGTGTGTTCTCTCTCTCTGTCTCTGTCTCTGTGTGTGTGTTGCTGGGGACTGAACCCTGGGCCTGGTGCATTTTAGATAAGCGCTGTGTCATTGAGCTGCATTTCCAGCCCTCAAGATGCATTTTCTCTGGTGTAAGCTTTAAATTCTGACAGGATGGTCCCTGACCATCAGTTGTACCCTACAACTAGCTTTGGAGCCGCAGACAGAAGTCTGGCTGTTGTCATATGGATTCATTGCGTCAGTGCTGATGTCAAAGTGGTCCAGTTAAGGCAGAGTGTGTCTTTCGTCTGAACTGTCGGGAAGAGTGGGCTTGTGTGCCTCTGGGAGAGTTATCATCAGGCACTCAGAGGGGAGCTTGATGAAAAATGAAGTCACATTTGTGTGAGAAATAGTTAACGTAGATTAAGGTGGAGTTTTGAAAGCTGGTAGCTGGGTATTGCCTTGAGAGTTGAATGGTAATTAACCTTGTTTTTAA